>NC_134410.1:119287370-119384870 GCF_038048845.1 Mixophyes fleayi | reverse complement strand
TCTGCGGTCAGTGTTTCAGTTTTATTACTACTGTCTATAGCCCACTGTGGGTAAAGATGAAGCTGTCTAGAGATAAATGCATTGAACCCATCCATTAATGTGGAATATGTGTCCCTAATGCTCTACCGGGGCGCTCTGCAGCCTCTGTCCTCTTGCGCCTCCGCACTCCGAGGTGGCGCTATGTACTAACCGTGCGCAGTGCTCACCTTCTGTTCTGGTACCAGGTCTTGACTTGGGTGTCTGTGAGGTTGAGTGAGGCTGCCAGCTCCATCCTGTCCTGGACACTCAGGTACTTCTGCCGCTCGAAGCTCCTCTCCAGCTGCGCCAGCTGATGGTCTGTGAAGGCGGTGCGGGCTTTGCGGGGCTTCTTCAGCCTTACAGGTGGGCTATCTCTGGAGCTGGAGATCTCTCGGTCCTCCTCTTCTTTCACTGTAACCATCAATAATAGCACGGATAAGACTCACAGGTACACCTGCCTAGTCCATTACTAAATATATATATATATATATATATATATATATATATATATATATATATATATATATATATATATATATATATATTACACTACTGCATTAGTCGATATGTATTAATGTGATGTATCTATGTATACTACACCGTCACATCTATTTATTAATGATTGATTGATAATAGGTGAATATTTCACCAATAAGAGTACTTTCTATTTTCTGCTGAGTATAAGAGAAAGCAAATTAAAGCAATTGGTAGAAATACTATATCCAGGTTTTGCAATCGCTCTGGATTCACCAATTACATACACGTGTATCATCATAAAGCCTATAATAGTTAAATACACAGAATATATTTTAATAACCATAGAATGTGCTAGTACTTAGTACTATATAGACACTATCACCTCCACAATAGTAATATTAATCATAACACAAAAAAGTAACATAATTTTTCCCTTATTATTTCCAGCAAAATTATATATACATATATGTATTTTTAATTTTATAACATAATTGTATGTGTGTATATATATATATATATATATTATAGACGCTGCATTGCAAAACTGTAGATAGGCTATATTAAAATAACAGTTAACTAGTTTTGCTTCGGCTAAATACAACATTCCATCTCCATTACTAGGTATGAACTGAACAAAATGTCCATTACTTTCTCGCCTCTTGCCGAGTTGTTTAGTGCACCGAGGTCATCAGATAAGAAGCTATATACATACAACACCAATACATTTATAAGTAGGAATAATAGATTTATTTACAATCCAGAGACCGAATTGAAGACTGTGTCCCACCTTAGAGGCAAGCTGTTGCTCTCCAACTGTTTTTGGAACTACAAGTCCCAGCGTGCTCCGTCTTCCAGAACAATTGGAGAGCCGCAGCTTACTCGTCTCTGGGCGGTCATTTCAATTAGTGACGCTCTGTCCCTAATGTTTGGTGCAAAACGAGGAACAAAAATAGCATAAAAATGTGGATATTACACTTATTATTCTTCAAATGCCCCTCAGCGCGCAGAAATAGTTATTAGATCCAAACTACTTTTCCTTTTACTACAATAAATGTCCTGCAACTCGATTACAATTTATTCCACCGTTTGTCTAACCATCAAAAATTATCCACCTCTTGTATAAAGCAATGAAATGTGTGCTTGTTTTAATGTCTAAGTTTTTAAGTTGTTTTAAGCACAAATATATAAATATATATATATATATATATATATATATATATATATATATATATATATATATAATATACATATTACACAACATAAATAAGTATTTAGACTTCTACATTTTTACATGTTACTTTCTTACTTACCACAGGATACTTTCATAGATATATAATATTTTGCAAAAGTCTATTTATCTGTATGTACACAAAGTGCCTCTCCTCCTATGCTCGATTCTAAGCCTAAGTTAAAGATATTACAAGAAACCTACATTGCATTAAATGGTCTGTATTAGACTTATATAAGGGTTTATGGCGCATTATATTGTATGAGGTTTTACCAATTGACAAGGCTGAAGTTGATTCCCTCTGTAGGAAGACAATAATCCGCTTAATTGAGCCACTGGGGAGCCAGGATCCTTCAACCAGAAATACCCCACCTAACAAACCGGATCAGAACAGCGCCCGCAAAGCGCAGCCCCCCTCATCTTATTACATATCATGGTCAGAAAATTGTAAAGCGCCAATGTGACCCGCTTGAGGAAACAAGGCAATAGAGCAGGGTGATAATGGTACAAGGATGGGGATGAGAGGCTAGTGTATAATATACAGCTATCAATCACATGTTCATTCAGATCTGTCTGTAAAAAGTCTACAACTATCGAGTTTTAGAAAACATAAAGGAACTATACAAAATGATATAATTTATAGATAGAGAGATATAGATATTATATATATATATATATATATATATATATATATATATATATATATAATGTGTTCAATATATCCTAAAAAATATTTAAAATTTAATTTGCATTAAAAAATGATAAGTCACACATCAAATCACTAGGAATAGATCTCTGAGGGGAAACTGCGCCTTTTAGATGTATAGCTCTAAATTATACAGACCTTACCAATTGGCCTAATTTTTTATATTTTGTCAAACCGTCTAAAAGCCGTAACACAATATCGTTGCAATGCATTTGTAAAAAGAAAGTTGTATTTTCGTTTTTTTTGTTTTATTTTATAAAAGAAAAGATGTGTATTTAACAGGGCAAATAAAAAAAAAAACAACTAATTTAAAATAAATTATTTGTTAACGCAAAGAGTTCTAACTTTAATTAAACAAATAAAATGAAAAGGACGTATGTATCTAGGTTGTAACGCAAAAGATAACGCAACATATATTATCGCAAAACTTTTGCACGTAGCAGCAATATATGTTGTAGTTTGTTGAAATACATTTGCATTCCATGTTCTGCGAATGAGTGAGCGACTTTTTTAGAAGACTGGTGTAGCGCTTTAATCTTTAATATCAGTTTCTTCCTAATTGCATGGTAATGGATGGACCCGACTTGTATGACTAATTTGGATATCCGCTTTTATGTTAATTCGTTACATATTTATTCCTAATATTTCTATCAGATAATGAGGCCTCTGAGGGGGCTCCGCAGCCCTGGGATTCCAACTCATTAGTTTGTTTCCTTCCATATTGCTGCAACGTTTGTTATTGATTTCAGCAACTATTTTATTTATAGTGATGTAAAGACAAAATTCAGTTGGATGGATGATCATATTTTTTTTATATACGAAGCTTTGTAAAAACAGAATTCTCTCCCACAATAACGTGAATAATTAAATAATGCATCTAATTTTGATTTATTTATTTGACACTATTTGTTCTAAGTTACTATTGTATTCTTATAATTTCTATTTACATTCAAATAATTTTCCCCTAGAAACAAAGTATTGCAGAATGAAACCTTCAGCATGTTGTCATTTTTTAACCCTTGCTTCCATTAAAGAATAGGACTTTTGGGGAGCATGCACTTAACTCTGCATGCTTGTGAGGGTGGATGGGGGGAAGGGGGGTCTACAACTCACCTTTACCTTTGTATTCAGAATCTGAGGATGTGGAACTGCTGCTTTTGTCCCTAAAGTCTTCTCCAACTTTGCTGGACAAGCAGTGGGTCAAGTCCTGGGCTGGTAGCCCGTTACTAGAATAAGGAGCGCAGGTGGCTAAAGGTTTGCAGTCTGCCAAAATATCTCTGATTAAAAAGGAAGAGGTGACTGTCCTGGACTGTGAGGGGGCAGAGAGCTGGACCCCTGGTTGAAGGTGGGACTCAATGGCTAAAGCGACTCCTTGCCTGGTGCTGACCGCATCCAAACATTCTCGAGATGGGGACGGAGGAGATGAACACACGCTGCTGACTTCAGACCTCGGGCTCATCTCCAGGGGTGACCTAGTGTCCCCCATCAATGGGTCCCCCTGAGCAAGCCCCGGGCTACCGGCTCTGTGGGACAGAATGGTGTCAATCCCAAATCCGTTGGACCCTTCCATGCCAGCCTCCTTGTAAATTTCAGAATAACATTGAGCCTCGATTACCGAGCC
The DNA here is from genome assembly GCF_038048845.1 of Mixophyes fleayi. Taxonomy (NCBI): domain Eukaryota; kingdom Metazoa; phylum Chordata; class Amphibia; order Anura; family Limnodynastidae; genus Mixophyes; species Mixophyes fleayi. The sequence goes on along the minus strand of NC_134410.1, from coordinate 119,380,820 downwards.
GAGAAGTATCTTGTGCGCCACAAAATCGGTGTATTTATTAATCCCCAAGTATAGTGTATTTTATTTTATTTTTTACCGGTTTGCAGGTCCCCATCCGATGAATTGTCTAACTTTCCCAGTGAACCTTTTCAAAGTCCCAGTTATTCCAATTCCTCGTGAGAGACACTGATCTGGGTGGCCAGAAGCCCTTAGGAAAATCAATAGAGGGTTTTCTACACCGTAACCAACGCAATGATGGGAAAATCGATGGGAAGAAGCGAGTGTTGCTGTCTGGAACGTTTCAGCTCTGGTGGAAAGGCAGGGTGGCAGCGGTATGGAAAGGAAAGCTCTGATCTCTCATCAAACACAGCAGCCAAAGCAGGGGGTCATCCACTGGCATATCTCATCCTCCCTAGCACTCTCTAAGGACCAGACTGTGATCAGCAGCAGATAGTCTGCGCTGTTCCGTAGGATCAGGTAGTTTCAGCACCTCGGAGAGCACCTGTGCGCCTTGGATTACGCAGGACGCACAGACTTCTCCAAGATCACCAAGCCGCCAGGCGCTCCTGCCTCCGCTCTGTCCAGGTCTAGACAATGACCAACTTTACTGCCATCAAGCTTTCTGCCACCGAAAGGTCTTCAAACTCAATAGTTCCTGCGCTGTGGCTTAGCCTCTGTACTGCTCCAATGCCACCCAGGGGGGTCTGCAGACTCAGATCTCTTTCTTTTGAACTCTGTGTTAGTACACTGTCCTGCTTCTCTGCCACCCGTCGGGTGGAGGGGGGGGGGAGGGGTGGTCTTCAGTCTCAGATCTCCTTACACACTGTCACTTCACCCTTTTTCTCTACAGAACTTGTGTCACTTTGCCATAGCTCATAATGTGTCAGCACACGTGTCAGCGGAGCCTCCTCTCCTATTGGCTGTGGGGGCTTTTTAGCTGATGTCATGCTATGAAAAGGAACCTGATCCTCTTTCAGTTTGATTAAAAGAGACAGTGAATTAATTACAGCAGCTCACGGCCCGGTGTTTACAGGCAATTTCCACCTTGTTTGCTCTCATCCCATCATTCATGAGCTTCTAATGATGCCATTAACCCTATACTGTCAGGCTGCATAGGAACCTGTCATTCTTAGTGCAACAGCTTACTATGTCATAAGTTAACTATATTAGCTTGACGTATGTATAAAAAGCAATAGGTAATATTATTGCATCCGCTTGCTAAATTTATACATGTGATTATTCTTATTATTTTGCTTAAATCTGATACGCTAAATTATGTGTACTGCGCAGTCAGTGGGCACTTTGCTTATATTTTCGTATGGTACTTATCTATTTGTGTATATGTGTGTGTGTATATATGTCTGTATATATATATATATATATATATATATATATATATATATATATATATAAATTATACACTGTATTATTAATAATCATGTATCTTTGATAAACAAACAACTGATCACATGTGTGTCAATCAAAATGTATTCACCATTTGCCTTACACCTGTGCTACAACGTGGCTCACCCAGTTGACATATTAATTGCAAATAATATATGCATAACAGGCTACTTCCATCTCTACATTTCTTTGACGTTACGACAATACGTATTTTACGTAACTTCCAGGGATGGAAGTTATTGTCTCAATTTAGCGTCAAACACGGGAAGGCGCAGATAAATGAACTACAACTATGTTGTTTTCTGTCAGGGACATACAACGTACCTTTTATTTCGTTTAATACAGAATATCATTAACATTTATTACTGGATAGCATTAAATTCGTTAAATGATCGTGACAAATAGATCGTATTAACGACATAGGTAATAGAGAGATAATTCTAATCTTTAAGTGCTGTATTGTTTAATTTGTACCTGTAAAATACAGCAACGTTTACATTGGTGTTTTCTATAGAATATCCTGTACTCCAAGTTGTTAAAACAGACGGTGGGGATGAAGCAGTATTGTATTGTAAAATGGGGCAGAAGGATTGATAGTGTATAGGCAACGCTGAAGGTCATACGAAAGTCAAAGTGACTAAATTGCAAAATCCGGATAAAGTGCCATACAGTTTATTTAAATTGTGCAATTTGTAGGAATTAAAATGATGGCACATATTATAATTAAGACTAAACTCTTGTGGTGATCGCTAAAATTCAGAATATTGTCGTAGTTATTATGAAAGTATTCCTCAAAAAGATCTACTGTAAAATGTAGATGGGTTTTAAAAAGTTGCATCTAATGATTGCAAAAACGTATGTGTTATTTTTTGTTTGTTTTTTTACATTAAATGTATGGAACGATGTATATCCACATTTTGTTAAATTTTTCAAATATACTTGACTAATATATACTTTATTTAAAAACATGTTTGGAAGGTAAGAATCATTTAAATTAGAAAAAAAAAATTTTTTTTGAATTGCAAATGGAGAGACAATAATTGCTTAGAAATTCTTTTATAAACTCAATAGAATCAGTGGTACATTCTGTTATCTATCTATCTATCTATCTATCTATCTATCTATCTATCTATCTATCTATCTATCTATCATTTTCATATCTATCTATCTATCTGACATCTACATCCATCTAATATCTACTATACAGAACATTCTTCTGTTGTTTGGGTCTGCTGCCCAGATGTCAATCTCAACTCCTCTCTCTCCCTCACTCACATGATGCTACCTCTCATCCACTCTCTCATCATCTCTCACTTCGACTACTGCAACCACCTTCTGTCCTGCCTCCCTCGCATCCGTCTCTCACCCATTTCAATCTATCCTTAACGCAGAGGCAAGATTGATTTTCCTCCTGCTTCTACCTCCAATCTCTGCCAATCCCTACACTGGCTCCCCACTCCCTATAAAAAACAATTAAAACTCCTCACCCTCCCCTACAAAGCACTCAGATCCCCCCCCCCCTTATATCTCTAACCTCATCTTTCTCTCTGCTCTGCCAATAACCTACACTTAGCATTCTCACTGATAACCATGTCCCACTCCTACCTCCAATACTTCTCTCAAGCTGCTCCACACCTATGGAACCCACTCCCTCGTCCAATCAGACTCTCCACCGCCCCCCAATCCTTCAAATTCTACCTACTCATCAAAGCCTACCAGCCCTCTTCCTACTACCTCTCCCACTGGCTCACCCACCCCACTTCACCCACTCCATTTGTCTCAGCCCCTCCCTTCTAGATTGTAAGCTCTCATGGGCAGGGACCTCATTCCTCTTGTCTCATCGCCAACCCACCATATTCATCCGTGACTTATGACAGTCACTTATGTCTCAGGTTTCCTTTGCTGTACCGTACCATGCTGTTACACATCCACTGTCTGTACTCTGTTATGTATGTTGTGTCATGTTTTCTCTGTTCTACTTCCCCACTGTATGGTGCTCTGATTTTAGTGATGCCTTATAAATCAAAGATAATAATAATTATCTGTTTACAGTGACCAGTGTGATCGCACTCTATCCAATAGAAATCTAGTCACTTTTCTCTGCCTATAATATGATAACATCAAATGGGACCATTGGCGAGAGGATGGAGCCACAACCCACACTGCACAAGCCCTGCTCCTCTGTGCTGTCTCCTCTAAACCCCATGCTCAGAAGATAATAGTGTAACGGTCACTGTTATCATGGGGGGTGGCTTGCAGCCCATACTATGTGTGTACCCTCACTACCTGGTGTGTAACTCTTCTACAAGGTATTGAGTAATAAACATCTTTATTGAGAAGATCCTGCTTTGTTTCTGCAGCCAACACATTAGAGCTAACACTCTAATTTATTTCCCAGTGTCCAGCTTCTGCCTCTGCCTGCTACACATTTGTCCTGAGGAGAAATTATCCAGAACAACCAGCCAGAAAGTGGTGCTACAACTGGTGTACACACAACCCAGGAGTGTGAGAAGTTCCAGGTGCCAGTGAAGGAGCCCGGTGGTGACAGTAATATCCTCTAACAACTGGGGCTCCTGTATTGGTGCGTAGGTGACACTTAGTAGGTGTGTGTTTGGTTCAGTAGGAGTGGTCAGTGACAACATGTTACTAACCTCTAGTGAAACCCTTCACAGTTTCTGGTGGGATAAAGCCAAGGAGCTCTCCAAAGACTACAGCTTCCAGAGAGTTTAGTTACCCAAGAGAGGAGTGACTGATGCACAAGAGGTCACACAGGATGCCCAAGGCATATCTTGGTATCCAGTGCCAGGGCATTGAGATCGCACCTATAGCAGAAAAAAGGTGAGGTGGTTATCAGGGAGATGGAAGGAGTGAGCTGACAATTACCATGACCAAGATAACACCCAACTGGCACCCACAACAAGACCTTGAAGGACCTCCAGGAGCCCCACACAAATGCTCTACCCCAGTGGAAGGTCTCCCCACATCTGGAACAGAAAGCACTGGCCTCTTCAGTCGAGGCCGGTATAACATCTCTAAGAATGCTGGAGATTGTAGGAGATAATACAACTGAGGTTGAGCGGGTTATTGTTCTCTGGGCATGGAGAGGTGCCATGACCTGCACTACCCAGTTGGCCGGTACCAGCCGCTGTATTTCAGCATGGATTCTTGCACTTTGCCAAATTTTAGGTCCATATTGTGACATTGGCATTTGATCCATGACCTGCCAAAAGGAGACTTGGTATTTGGTCTTCCCACCAGAAAGACGTGCAGTGGATGCCTATAATGAAATAGTCCCAGAGGACTATACGGGTTATGATATAGTGAAGAAGGACCTTATAAAATGTTATGCCATGACCCCAAAGACCTACAGGCAAGTTTTCCTGGACTAAAGGGCAATCGTATCATTCATGGAAAATTTGTCAACTAGCTGTGGAAGTTCATGTGAAGGTCGAGGGTTCCACCTCCTGGATCTGGAAATAGGTAATAGACCTATTTGGATGAGATGAGTGCTGGACCAGGAATCTTCCATGTTGGGAGAAGCTGTACATTTAGCAGACTAGTATATGGCTGTCTGGCCACAGATGCAGCCTACTCCATTGCAAATGGGCAGGGGCACAACCCTCTACTACTCACCACCACCCCAAGCAAGAATTCACATTAGAGCCGGATAGACAATATACTGGTTTAATGCCCGTCCCCCCCCATGATCCTCACTGACAAAATACCTTTCCGAAGGCATTCCCCTGCGCTTTTCCACCATACCACTCTACTTACCCACATCAAACTTTAATTTCTTTTGGAATCCTTAGAGAGTTCCAGCAGTTACCACAATATATATGGGGTCACCTCCAAATGAGCCTCTGTGAGGAGAAGGACATAGAGACTCAGGGAGACCTCAATCACTGCGGTGCACCGATATGTTCGTCTGACCATGTGTGAGGGACAGATCATACACAGTGAAGCTCCAAGGAGAAGTGCAGAGCTGGGGGTCTTAGGAGGTTTCTTTTCTGGTGGGGTGCCATCCTGACCTTCTTACCTTATTATGCCAGCCCTGGCTCAAGGAATACCACAAGCCTATGGAGGTGGGAGCTGCAATTTGCTGCTTATCAATGGAGGAGCCAGGTAAGAAACCATTACTTAAGAGACAGTGTTGATGTCTTATGAGGAGTTGTAGAGTAAGAGACTAGGTAGAGCTTTTTTGGGGTTACCTTGTCGAAACTGAGTAGAGTAGGCTAATTAGGTAGGTTGCTTGCCAGGCTTCAGCAGAGGCAAAATAAAGTCCATACAGCAGATACTGTTTTGTACCCTAAAAAGGACAAAGCCACACGATTTTGTGTAGATCGTCTATCGTCTTACTGCCACCTGAAGACTATGATAGAAGGTAAAAGTATTACCTACTAGCGATTCCTCCATACCTAGGACCAATTGAAGCAGACCTGTTCCATCATGCAGTACAATACTGAAAGCCTGTTAACCTGTGTGGTGCCGGAGGAAACCTTCTCATCACCCTGGCACGGAAAGAGCTCACCCTGGCACAGTACACAGTTCTGGGTGTCAGTGTTGGTTCTCTTAGATCTGCAACATCACAATGAATGGCAACCAGAGGGCAGAATACAGAGAGGTTTGTCTGACATCCTTTCTATCTAATCACTTAAACAGAGGCTCAGAGCAGTTGAATGATCTGAACGTTCTGTCTCTCCTCTCTTCACTAATGAGTACAAGGCTTGATGTGTGTCTGTTACCTCCATTTGTGGAGTTATGTCACATTTTAACACTTTTTTTTTTTGTAGACGCACACAAAAGTCAATTTCTCTGCGTTTTTCTTTCCATCTGTCATTTGTGGCAGTGAGAAAATACTTTGTATTATCTTGTCTCTAGTTATTGCAGGGAGAACATGGCGACATGGCAATGCTGATTAATAAGTATCCTGCGCGCTATTAGGGGACTAATGAACGTCTTGGAACAACTGTTAAACATCCTGGCACTAACAATACGCAATATGGTTTTGACCTCTAGATTACGCCTCTCCTGTCCGATTTGTGTTTGAACTATGACAATGTGCTTCCATATCCTGATATTTTTTTTTAATGACAAATAAGGAATCTTTTTTCAGTTACTTTAAAAGCTTCTGTTAGGTCACTGGTTTGTGCTAGCGCAATGATTACGATCTAATTGCCATTAGTCAGTGGTTTTTGGTTCAGACAATAAATTAACACTGCTCTGTGGAAGACACAGCTTACATCTGATTTGCTGAATTGCATTTTTGTGTATTGTACTTCACATCGTTTAGTACAACAATGCATCTTATGACTACAGTTCAGCTGGAATGCCCTATGCTAATATATCCATTGTTAGATATTACATCTATACATTTTTATTGTAATTATGTATTTAAATAACTTTATTTTGCAGAGATCTGTAAACATAGTGCTACATTATTTTATTTCTTTACTAAAATAATCATTTTTAAATGTATATACTGTACATTAAATATATTATTATACTGATTTATATGGATTATACGTATTAAGATTTTTTGATGCTTACACAATACTATTGTTGGCTGAAACAGCAGCTACCACTTCTTATGTTGATTCTGAGATATAGAGATATTATTTAATATCCTGATCAGTAGAGTTTCTGTATAAAACAAACTGAGGTATCGGCATTCCTGTAGAATACTCTGCAGAGAGTAATAAATCCAATTTGAGATTAATTCCCGGTTTTTAAAGTATGAAAATCTATAGAATGTTTTAACATTTACCTGCCAAGCCGCAGACACAAATGGCCAATGATCTGCATAGATCTATGAACTAGGATTAGGCAACATGTGGGGAGGAGCGGGGCTAGAGCTGGGTGCTCTGTAGGCTGTGGCCCCCCACTCGGAAGTGGGCCCTCCCCAGGGGCAAACGCAGGATTTGTAGAGTGATGTTTCCACATCATGCCGCCAGTGGGTGTGACCAGCATGTATGGGGGCGTGGCTATAATTTTAGACAGTGCTTGGCTGCTCTCCAACTCTTCCTATCCCCATAATATACATGGCCAATGCTGCATGCACTACTGTTAGGTGCACACAGCTCTCCCTTTTCAAGCAGAGCCGTGTGAAGCGGGGGCAGGGTCCAGCCACCTCAATTATACAGTGCCCCAGGCTTAAAGGGGGGTTTCCAGGCACTAGGAGACCACTCCTCTGTTTGCCTATGCTCCCCCCAACTAGGAAGTGACACCCCCACTCCTACTGCATCCTCTACTCCACACGCTGGGGGAGTGGTGCTCGACTGTGACATTAAGTCATTCATTCAGTGTTTTAGGAGCCCCCTAACCATTGGTGCCTTAGCCAACTGCCTGGGTTAGCGCCACAAGTATGTAATCTTTTTATTGTACAACCGCCTGGGTTTGCCTAACGGTAGTGCCGGACTTGCACGTTGCTTTCCAATAACTGCCAGTATGCTGGTATTTGTAGTTCCACAACAAAGCCGTCGGTTGCCTGCCTCTGCTTCAACTAATAGTGCATAAATTTATTACAACATAAATCATAGTGGGATTATCAGATTGTATGCGGTGTGTACTACGCTGCAGTCTGCGTTGGCGCTTTATAAATAAGGAACACTCATGCTTTTGGGGATGCACCAGCAGAGAACGTGTCTGCTCCTCAGACTGGTGCTTTGAGAGCCCCCCCCCCCCCCCCCCAATCCCTCCCTCCCTCCCTCCCTCTCTCCCAGGCTCCAAACAGATTGCAAGCGGTCAGCATTCTGCACCAGACACCTCCAGCCTCCCCCCTGAGAATCTAGGGCCGGCTGCAAGCTGTCACGTGCACGGGGCAAGAGTAACACTCCTAATGCTGAAAATACCCTCTCAAGTTTCCTAGGCGGGACCCTCCCCCAGTTTAAGGTTTCCTTTTGTGGGGCTGTTCATCTAGAAAACAAAAACACAATTGCTCTAAATCAAGAGCTAGGAATCTGGATCAATAATTTAGCATCATGTCTCTGGACAGTCTTATTAAAAGGCCAGCAAGGCATTAACACCACAATCAATTTAGATGTAGAGCCTTTTAAAAAGGGACAATGGCATTAATTAAAACAATGTAAGGGGATTTCTTGCAGAAGAGCACCATGCGTAACCAAACTGCCCCAAAGCAACTTTCTTGTAAGCTGGTAATGTTATTTTCGTTAGCTGCTAAAGATTACTCATCTAATTGTCATTTATAACAAAATGACCTGTGTTTCATATGCCTGTAGTTCCTAATAATATACAATGCTATTATTTGAATAGTGTTTCCATAAAATTAGTTGTAGTTCCATAACATTATCTAACACTGTCATGGTTTTTAACTTGCAAAAGAGGGCGTGCAATTATTTTATGTTTTTGCCGTGATGCCAGTCTGTCCTGTGTATTTATTTTGCAAGACACTGGGTTCTATCAATGGATTGTGCATTTGTCTAAATAAAACATCATTCTATCACTTTGATACCAACACCTTAATTAAATAAATTACTTTCACATTACTTGTTAGAGGTTTAATTGTGTATTATTTAAGTTGTGACAGTAAAGGTGTTGACGGTTTATTTCATATATGAAATGGCTTTTTTTGGTCAAAATTTGGCAAAACGTATTTAGCTGCATGTAAATAGCCAATACCTGATTATTGTCGCCTTAGAGGATGTCCTAAGCTTAGTTTGTTGTGCGGTAGAGTTACTAAAAGTTCTAAAAAGGAAAAGTGGAGATGTTGCCCATAGCAACCAATCAGATTCTAACTGTCATTTATTTAGTTCTAGACAATAACTCCTTTCTGAATTTGAGTACAGAATTGAGTGCTGGCTGTTATTTGTTATGGCACACGACATAAACGAATTGTGTGATTAGCAGTTTTTGTTCATGGTGCTTTTTCACCTAATAATGAGAGTTTTTTTTAGGGGGGGGTTCATAAATAGACAGATAGTGCTGTACTGAGGTTTATATAAGGTACCCCTAGCCACCCATTGGAAGGGTCTGTGCTATGGTAGGCAAGAGAGGCAGCTGTGTACGGCACCTAGGTTCATTTTCTGTTTTATCCACTAGGACTAGTTCCCGGCAGGAATAATTTCTGTAGGCAGGCTATGGGCTGTGCTGAGTATACATAGACGAAGGAACCATGACTGAGGTCAATGTTATGTTGAATAATGAACGTTCCGCAGGTAAATATAGCGGAGATTGTTGAACCAATAAAAAGGTAAGTGCTCTATCGTATAGAACACTTATCTTTCTATATGATAACTATACACGGATATACAATACTAAGTACTTTGAATGACCTGTGAATAAAGTAACATGATTTCACATTTTTTCTTTTGTTATAGGACACATTTGGGATTCATCATCATCATCAGTTATTTATATAGCCCCACTAATTAGGCAGCGCTGTGCAGAGAACTCACTCACATCAGTCCCTGCCCCATTGGGGCTTACAGTCTAAATTCCCTAACATACACACACAGAGACTAGGGTCAATTTTTTGATAGCAGCCAATTAACCTACTAGTATGTTTGTTTGTTTTTGGAGTGTGGGAGGAAACCGGAGCACCCAGAGGAAACCCACGCATACACAGGGAGAACATACAAACTCCACACAGATAAGGCCATGGTCGGGAATGGAACTCATGATCCCAGTGCTGTGAGGCAGAAGTGCTAACCACTGAGCCATTGGGCTGCCCGATTGGTGCCTTCCGGTGTTACACAAATGTTGTGAGAGCGTGGCAATATGACATAATGCTCAGCCAGCCACGTGTTGTGCCAAACTGTCTTTTCATTGCTGGTCGGGACCGGCCAAGTTCCTATCACAAAGGTTTTATTACTTCTTAGAGCATCAAATTCCAATCACAGATCTCTCTTCCTCCATAACAAAAGGCACAGGTCACTTGATTGGAAGTTCATGTAATGAGTAAAATGCTAAATGATCACATTATTAGCCGTAAGGCACAGGCTTGGACATCGTATGGCTCACCAACTGTTGTGGAACTACAAGTCCTAGCATGTCCTTACTGCCAGGCATGTTGAGAGTTGTAGTTTCCCAATAGCTGGGAGACACAGGTTACCTGTTTCTATCTCAGGGTCTTGGAGGGCTACTATGAATGAGGAACGGGTGGCCTTCAGTGAAGTTAGTCTTATAGTGTAAGGATGGAGAGGTAGCCGGCAGTATGTACATCTACATCCACGCTTGGCCAATGGCTAGGATTAGCACTATAAACAATTATTAAACATTATATATTTTATTAATAAACACACTTTCATAGCTGAGTAAAGCAAATGGTTCCCATTATCCAAACATCTACAACTTTCTCATAGGGCCAGAAGTCAATAGTAGTTTTTTTCTCCCCCGATAATGTTTTAGTTTGGGCCAGGTGTGTTTGGAACCATTGACCCTTGTTCTTCACATCTGTAACAAGGGCTGCAATACACCCCATGGCCAGAGGATGGCAGTGTAGTACAACATGTAGTGGCAGCTAACACAGGCACTCAATAAAAAAAATAAATCACATTACTTCTTTTATTCTCAATGGCAGTTAAATAATTGGATTTGCTTATTGTATTTGGTCCTATCTATGCAGGCCCAGTGTGCTTCATTGCTAAAGAATAAGTGATTTCAACACTTCTGATACTTCGCTGTTGTCTACCTGTTAAGAGATTTCTGCCTTTTTATATTCCGCCACAGTCCCTCTTCTGTACCCCAAACTCCCTGCACCTTTTCCTTTCTCTGTTGTGCCTATTTTGTGTCCCTTATATCTCTCTTTTCAGATACATCTTTTTATTGTAAAACTCTTTTCATTGCAATTTTGTCTTTTATCTTCTTCTGTGTCTTGAAGTTGAGTTTTTTTTTGTGCACCGTTTAATAGATATACTGTATATGGAACATAATAAAATTGCGTCTGTTTACAGCAGTGGCAGGCAACCTGATACACCGCAGGGGCCACATGGGTGTCCCTCTAACCTTCGGAGGGGGCCACACCTTACCCCTAATCTCTTTAATAAGTCAAAACAATACATTCAATGAAAGATAGAGACACCTCTCTGTAATAACATAGCAGACATATTACACGAGTGTTACACGCTATAACAAACACATCTGACAGTAAAAAACAGGAAGGAGCTGGGGGCCACATTTGACAGTTCAGAGGGCCACATGTGGCCCTCGGGCCGCATGTTGCTTATCATTGGTTTACACAATAGTATGAGTAGTATCAAGATACAGTTCCTGTAAGAAATTACAAACTGCAAATGTATATATCCTGCAAATAACGTTGTTAAAAGTAATAGTGACAAGTTTTTAATTATATCAAATTTAGCATGTCCCTGTGATCCGGCAAAGATAAAGCACTACAACTCCCAGCATCTCCTGCAGTCCTTTGCCTTGTCCTGTCGGCACTGGGGAGGTCTGTATACTGGCGTGTATAACAGTGTAAAGTATAAGTCCACTTATGTTTTATGTGTTTCATGTGCAAAATAGATTCAGTAGGTCTTTAGCAGAGAGTATCTAGTGGGTGCCCTTTCTGTAGCCCCCGGTTTTGAACCTAGTAGCAGCTATAACTTTATCTGATACTAAATTCAAACCAGTGACATTGGTGAGAGGACCCAGAGGTTGGGGCTGGGTATACACAGAGGACCCCCAGCCCTCCAAATATGGAGAAGCTGCAAGAAAGGTACGTGTTAGATACATTCTGCTCAAGAGTGTATCTTGCAAATATAACACCTATCCTAAATCTTATTGTTTGCTAAAGAGAGCTTTTGGGTCTATTTTGTACATTTATTCACTAACAAGAGGTATCGTCATCATCATCATTTATTTATATAGCGCCAGCAGATTCCATAGCGCTTTACAATTGGGAACAAACAGTAATAAAACAATACTGGGTAATACATACAGGCAGAGAGGTAAGAGAACCCTGCTTGCAAGCTTACAATCTATGGGACAATTGGAGTTTGATACATAAGGGTAAGTGTAGCATCATATTGAATATTTGTCCATCTAGAATGCAAAGGTTACAAAGTATTGAGTGGGCTGTATGCTCAGTCACACAATTATGTTGGGCAGAGGGCTGTTGTCTTGTGTTAGCTGTGTAGAGGGTGGTAATAGGGTAACCTAGGGAGATTAAGTGTGTGGTTGAGGAATATTATATGCTTGCCTGAAGAGGTGGGTTTTCAGAGAAGGTTTGAAGACTAGAGGAAAGTCTTGTGGTGCGAGGGAGGGAATTCCATAAAGTGGGTGCAGCCCGAAAAAAAAAAAAGTCCTGTAACCGAGAATGGGAGGATGTGATGAGAGTGGAAGAGAGACGCAGATCTTGTGCAGAACGGAGGTGTCGAGTTGGGAGATATTTTTAAACAAGTGAGGAAATATATGTTGGTGCAATTTTGTTGACGGCCTTGTATGTTAGTATAACAATTTTATATTGGATTCGTTGAAAAACAGGCAACCAATGTAGAGACTGACAGAGTGGCTCAGCAGAAGTAAAATGATTTGCAAGAAAAATCAATCTAGCCGCTGCGTGCAAAATAGATTGTAGGAGCTTGAGTCTGATTTTGGGAAAACCAGTAAGGAGGGAATTACAATAGTCGATGCAGGAGATGAGGAGTGCATGAATTAAAGTTTTTGCAGTGTCTTGTGTGAGATATGTACATATTCTGAAAATGTTTTTTAGATGTATGCAGCATGATGTAAATATAGAGTCGATGTGGGGTACAAAGGATAGGTGTGAGTCAAGGATTACACCTAGGCAGCGAGCTTGCGGGGTGGGATTTATGGTCATGTTATCAACAGAAATAGAAATGTCAGGCAGGAAGCTTCTATTGTTGGGTGGGAATATTATTAATTCTCTTTTTGAAAGATTGAGTTTGTGTTGGCAAAAGGACATCCAAGATGAAATGGCAGAAAGACAGTCAGTAACGCGAGACAACACAGATGGTGAGAGATCAGGAGCGGATAGATAGATTTGCCCTTGTGTTTCAAACTCCCATTGTCCCATAGATTGTAAGCTTTCGAGCAGGGTTCTCTTACCTCTCTGTCTGTATGTATTACCCAGTATTGTCTTATCAATGTTTGTTCCCAATTGTAAAGCGCTATGGAATTTGCTGGCGCTATATAAATAAATGTTGATGATGATGATGATAGATTTGTATATCATCCGCATAGAGCTGATACTGAAATCCAAAGGAGCTTATTAGTTTTCCAAAAGAAGTGGTGTAGATAGAGAATAGCAAAGGACCAAGGACTGAGCCTTGTGGTACTACAACTAATAGGGGAAGCGGAGCAGAGGTTGCCCCAGAGAAATTAACACTGAAAGAGCAATTAGAAAGGTAGGATGAGAACCAGGATAGGACAGTGTCTTGAAGACCTAGGGATTTTAGCGTTTGTATTTGGAGAGAGTGGTCAACAGTGTCAAATGCAGCAGAGAGATCCAGGAGAATTGGAAGAGAGTAATCACCTTTGTTTTTTTGCTGTGGTCAGATCATTTACAACCTTGGTCAGTGCAGTCTCCGAGTGTTGAGAGCGAAAGTTTGACTGAAGAGGATCCAATAGGCTGTTTGCAGAAAGGAAGCGTGTGAGGTGAGTGTAGGCAATTCTCTCGAGAAGTTTGGAGGGGCGCGGGAGCTGAGAGATGGGGCGGTAATTTGAGAGAGTTTGGCTCAGAATTTAGTTTTTTTTAGAATAGGAGTAATCACTGCATGCTTGAATAGTGATGAAAAGATACCAGTAGAGAGAGATAGATTACAGATTTAAGTTATCCTGTAATATCAGTTTCTGTTTCTCTATGTGTGACAGCCAAAATGTTCTGTATATGTCTCTCTCTTCTGCCGCGCAACCAGAGTATACAGTGTATCTCACCCGTCCCGCTCTCTCTTCTGCCGCGCAACCAGAGTATACAATGTATCTCACCCGTCCCGCTCTCTCTTCTGCCGTGCAACCAGAGTATACAATGTATCTCACCCGTCCCGCTCTCTCTTCTGCCGCGCAACCAGAGTATACAATGTATCTCACCCGTCCCGCTCTCTCTTCTGCCGTGCAACCAGAGTATACAATGTATCTCACCCGTCCCGCTCTCTCTTCTGCCGCGCAACCAGAGTATACAATGTATCTCACTCGTCCCTCTCTCTCTTCTGCTGTGTCAGCAGAGTATACAATGTATGTTAACAACCCTGAGCTTTTGCCTGATTGGCTGTCGAAGATATTTCCAATTGACACCGAATGAAATTCCAAATTTCTGCAATATTAACAGATGTTTGTGCCTAGGTTCATCAGAAAAAACGGAGACGTCAGAGTTGATGCAAGTCTGTATATAATACCCATGTATTACATTTAAATACCTTTTACATAGGGGTTTAACTTAAAAGTAACTAAATACAAAATGTGAAATACTTAAGTTAATTTTAGCTTGAGCAGCGTATATACACATTGGGTTAGATTTACTAAACTGCGGGTTGGAAAAGTGGAGATGTTGCCTATAGCAACCAATCAGATTCTAGCTTTCATTTATTTAGTGCATTCTACAAAATGACAGCTAGAATCTGATTGGTTGCTATAGGCAACATCTCCACTTTTTCAAACCCGCAGTTTAGTAAATATACCCCATTGTGTCTGCCTCTGGTGCTTTCACTGACTGGTGAGGTCTTTTACGCACACTAATTTTTATGCAAGTTCTGAGCACTTAAAAAATAGATTAAAGAGCGTTAGTGGTGCGGACAGAAAGCATCAGTGTGTGCTGACCCCATACAGATCAATGATCTATGATTACATCTATTCAGTCTGTATCCACGATCACAGTGGGAGGAAAACTGGCACATACCAAAGTGTCCGTCTTCTTTTACACTCAGCAATTGAAATCTAGCTGTAGACTAGAGGAATCAGTGCAGCAACTTACTTATGTAACAAACCTTATTTACACCTGTGTGCTATATCTGTGCCTCACCAAAGTCCCAAGGTGTAAATGCACATTATTCAATAGTAAATTACAGTGAAGCATTTGGTAAAACAGCAACATGATGCAAATACCAGAGTATTGGTTGGTACACTCATACCAGCCAATCAGATATTACCTTTCACTAGTGTAACCTACTACAGACTAATGAAAGCTGATATCTGATTGGTTGCTATGGGATATAGTATATGGCTTTATTCATAAATCAAATATGGGTTCAGCAAAGCCCATAACAGCGCTACTGGTAATGGTACAAGGTCTGTAGGCTGCTTCTGTATGGGTCCAAGTTCCTGGCAATACTGGAAAAATATACAGAATATAACGCAAGTGTAGTATAATAAGTAGTGTAGTATTGGCCCGTAGGGAGAACATATAGATGTACCAACATTGTGAGCAGATTCCTTGTACCTCATGCTCCCCCCCAGTGTCTAACATTGGCCATCATGAGCTGATCCTGCTACTTGGCTCATGTCTGGGGTCACAGGGTCACTTTACAGTCGCACATGGATGGCCAAATTGAACAAGATGTGGCCGTTTGGGCCCTGGGCTTAGTGGCCGCACCACTTCTGGACCACACGGGAGCCCGTTACCCTGTCAGGCGATGATGGCGCACACATAGGCCGATGTGGTGGTCATCCTCCGATCGCTTTTACATGCAGGGTCAATAACGATCCTATGGAGTCTGATAGCGTTATTAAATGGCAGGAGAGGAGCATTTGCCTCCTGGCACCGGTTTGTTATTGTAACCTGCTCCATTTGTTTGTGTTTACCGCATTAGGGGGGGTCAATAGACTATCCTCATTAACCACCGCATATCAAATGTGACCACACTTGCGTTGGCGCTGGACTTTAAATCACGCCAGTGGGTAATTAGCCTAACATTAAAAGAACTTTATATTCTTTAATTAACAAGACATTGACTTAAAGTTACTGTACGTCAGTCCTGGCCAATCTGTGGCTCTCCAGGTGTTGTGAAACTACAAGTCCCAGCATACCCTGCCTGCTATCGGTGGGCTATGTACTGGCAAAGCATGCTGGGACTTGTAGTTTCACAAACACCTGGAGAGCCACAGGTTGGTCAGGCCTGGTCTATGTCTTCACCTACAGTTCACCTTTTTAGGACAGTATTTAGGTATAAAAGAATTATCTTAATATAATCATATCTATCTCGTACAATTTATTGTTCATAGAGAAGATAAATATTTATATTGAGAAATATACGTGGGGGATGCTATAGAGCTCTGCACAATGGACATATGCACGAAAATCACTTTCGAAATAAAAACGTCACTGTGTGGTGTTAACCCTTTACTGACCGAGCGAGGCACGCACCGCATTGCTCTGCACGGCGGCCGTAGTCACCAAGGAATTCCGCCGCACACAACGGCCACCAATTGATCGCAGTGGGATCCCCGGTCTGTAGATAAACAGTCGGCTGTTTTGGGCTCAGGTTTTGTCCCAGTTTTGCAGCCTGTGAGATTTTTTAGTACACGGAGCCCAAGGACTTCGTTATGAGACCGATTCCTGTCTTTATATAGATGTCTTGGAATTGCTAAATGAAATCCCTTAAGCATTGTGAATGACTGCAGTGTGCCACGTTACAATGCTTGGTGGGGCCCCTCAGGCACGCGAAAGAGGAATAGCTTTATAATGCTGCAGGTTTTTTTCGGGAAAAACACAACTTTGGAGGATAAGTTGGGTTTCTTTGAGTGATGCTGCAGATCATTGACTGTTCAGCTTGTGGCAACAATAAGTCTTTATTTTGATGTTGGGCATCTGTGTTTGTGTTATTAGGATAAAGCCAGACACCACCGTCATTAATACTTTATAAGGCTCAGTCCCTTATATATTTGTTTCTTTAACGTTAAATTCAACGCCTGACTCTCAAAACAAATTAACCCCTTCTCTACTAAAGAAGCCAGTCCTAGGATTTCCAGGAAAAACAGGTCAAAACGTTGCAGTTTAACCCATTGTATGCCCAAAGTGTCTCTGCCGAGGTTGTTGGTGTCCAACGTGTAATGTATGTAACGGCTTTAAACCATATAGTAAATACTTTTCTCAAAGACCACTATTGGGGCATGGAGGGTACAATCTAATTTGATGTTGGGCAGCACGGTGACCTAGTGGTTAGCACGGTGGCCTAGTGGTTATCACTTCTGCCTCACAGAACTGGGGTCATGAGTTCAATTCCCGACCATGGATTCCCAAACCTGTGTGGAGTTTGTATGTTCTCCCTGTGCTTGCGTGGGTTTCCTCCCACACTCCAAAAACATACTGGTAGGTTAATTGGCTGCTATCAAAATTGACCCTATTCTGTGTGTGTGTGTGTGTGTATGTTAGGGAATTTAGACTGTAAGCTTCAATGGGGCAGGGACTGATGTGAGCGAGTTCTCTGTACAGCGCTGCGGAATTGGTGGCGCTATATAAATAAATGATGATGATGATGTCCTTTAAGGTACCACTAAGCCTAAAGATCAAGCAGACTTGGATATAAGACATAATTATAATTAATATATATAAGTTTGGGGAGACTCCCTTTGTTTCAGCCTATTTAAAGGGTCACTGAACATAAAATATTAAACAGTTTTACGATTCCCCAATATCTGACGGAACATGAACCTAATCTATTATTATTATTATTTGTTTTATAGCTGAGTGATACAATCATATTATGTCAGAACCTGTTATACTATGTATCAGACAGAATTATAATCTGAAGAGTAGGTCCAGTTAGCTGATGACCAGATTGGTCTGTGTGTAGTCGCCGACTACCATCAAAGATTTATGAAAAAATGGCCCACCCCTAACTGGACATAAAGGTGCATTGCTCATAGCAACCAATAACGTTTGCTTTCATTTCTTAAACTGCACAAGAAAAAATGAATCTGATTGGCTGTTACGGGCAACACCTCTTTTTTTTTTCTACACAGAGCAGTATTAATAAATGTCCCCTATGGTCACTTGTGATTTACTTGCTTGACCCACCCACCCGATGCCCGGTCTGCCCAAACTGGCCACAGCTGGGGTCATTTAGACCTCAGACTCTCTTTAAGATGTCCAAGGCTGGGCACACGCTACAGAAATTTTCTCCCGATGTGTTATCTATAACGATTTTCCCAACGACTGAAAGTCCCGATCAGCAGCCGATTCATGTGTACACACTATATGCATTTTACAAGATTTACCTTCAGATCTGTGCTCTTCATCTGGTCCTCTAGTCTTCAGATAATGACAGCACAATATTCATTCATTATTGTCACACTGATTAAAACACCTTGATATAGCTATCCATGTCCTAACGAATGTCGTTAGCTTCTGTTACTCTGAAACAAAACATTCAGTCTCAGAACGAACAAATGAATTATTCCTTCTACAGCGCTCTCTACATTTATTCACCAGGACATTCATCACTAGCATCAGCTGAAAAGAGCCCGACTCTGTAAACTCTATAGAGATTGTGAGCATTAGTACATACACACTACATGATCGGTCGGTGATTGCTCGGAAAACATTAAACAGTACGACCAACCAAATGAAACAATGATCGGCACTTTAGGAAGACTTTAGATGATCGTGTCACTATACACTCTCACACAATATCTGACCAAACGGTCAGATGTCGACTAACGGCTGATTGGAGGTTGTTCATGCAATCATCAGCTCAGTGTGTACCTAGCCTAAGACAGGGGGGCCTGATGGACCGGTGTTGTTGAGTAATGGAAGGACAAGATTTGATTGTGTCATCCTGAATTTGTGACCACATGTACGGATGGACCATCACTACAAATGTAGCCACAAGTGGGGTGGTTACCGTGTGGATACCGATTCATGATTTGTAGAGCTTTATGTAAAACTGTACACAACAAGATCTGTAAAACACATTCTGTTTTATTGGTCTGGACACAGGGATTAAATTAATTGTATTTGTGTACTTTCCAGCGATCCACAACTCTCAGCTGACGTTGTAGATGCCTTGGCCACGGACTCCCCGGCGAGCGATGGCATCGGACTGGTGGGCGCTGAAAGCTCTCTGCCGCGCCTTGTCACTTCCGAAGGTGTCAAGATGAGGACCGACCTGCAATAACGTGAGATGAGATTATTTCACCACTTCATTTTATAATGTCTTTTCTGTTAACAAACAAGAGATCCACCTCTGATGGAAACGTGTTGGATAAAGCGTGAACTAGCGGGTCACTGGCCTTTGGCATTGAGGGAGAAGGGTTGGGTGTGTGATGGGGCTGTATTTGTGTGGTAGCCCAACCTCAGCCAAGTATAGAAGCATGTCCTCTTATAAAGGAAAGGTGGAGATGTTGCTCCTAACAACCAATCAAATTCTAGCTATTGTTTATCTTGCACATTCTAGATAAATAATAGCTACATTCTGATTGGTTGCTATAGACAACACCTCCACTTTTCCTTTTTAGAAGGGTTGATACATCTACCGCTCAGTCTCTGGTATAAGTGGGGGCAAGAGAACAGATCTATGAAGGATAAAATGGGTATTTCGTATTAAATACAACATTTCATAGAGAGGAACGTGCTGTAATAAGTGGCACTGCTCTACCATTAGCTGGAGGGGACTGAGCGACAGCGGTAAGAACGTGAATATTACCTGTACCTGTGCAAGACTACCACACAGCGGCTGCGTTATTGGGCCCCGAAGGGAGAGGGCCCGGTCCTGCCAATTCACACTGCTCTCAGAAGAGAAGAGTGCGGGTCTCTTCTGAGCCTGCGTCATGTATACTCAGTGAGAGAGCAGAGCAGGGGCCCGGAGCCTGGGGTGGGACATTATATCGCTGGGCCCACCCCCAAATTTCCCCATGAGGCTGGGCAATACCACGTTCCATCACTATTCCTGTACTTCATGGGCTGATGGGCTAAATTCAAGCTTAAAGAGACATAATGATGATGATGATTTATAAGTATCTATTGGGCACAGTCTGGTATCAATGTAAAAAATTATAAAATCTGTTTTATGGATTTAGGATATTCCTGAGGAAGCAGCCTATCCGTTCACTAGGAAGTGGCAATGTTACTGAGAAATAAGGTATAAAGATACCAAAACCAGCAGAAGTAGTACTATGCAGACATTAATACATAAAGAATGAGGAGGGATAGGGATAAGTGATACTGTGCATTTATTCATACCCATAGTGCTCCAGTGTGAGCCTTCATATATCATCATCATCATTTATTTATATAGCGCCAACATATTCCGTAGCGCTTTACAATTGGGGACAAACATAATAAACTAATAAACAAACCGGGTAAAACAGACAGAGAGGTGAGAAGTCCCTGCTCGCAAGCTTACAATCTATGGGACAATGGGAGATTGACACATGAGGTTAAGTCTACATTTTGCATTTTGGCCCAGCCAGACTGCAAAGGTAAAAGTGACTCATAAGCTAAATGATCCTGTCACACAACAATGTTCCCCATCTATGCCCCTTGTCTGCATCACAGATGCCTGAAATGATTAATACCGGCTCTGAATGTGCATGCCCAAATCATCTATCCAGGCCAGATAAGGAGAGCGCTGATGTCATAGATTTTTCCGCTGCGGAGTTGTCTTCTGTGCCGTTCAGTGTTCACTGTATGGCCGGGAAAGCCGCTGGCTGAGCGAGATTAAAGTGAGTGGCACAAGCGGGCGAGTGATTTGACCTGCAGCAAAGCTCAGGGGTCCAGGTACATAGCACAACTTGATTGTGTTACAATGAAGGCAGTCAGAGAAGTGGTGGTAAGACATACCCTCTATACACCTCCCCTTCCAATACTGATTATAAGTTAAATTAGTAGTGGGTGGTCACTGCAAACTCCCAGTGAGTTGGGAGGACTGTGGCATGTGGGGGGAGTAATTGGAGTACATGTGGGATATAAGGTCAAGTTTGGCATTTTGGGGTTGGTAGGAGCATTTTGTGGCAAGTGGGAGATCCCACGGGCATGGGTTGGTACGCGGGCCAAGTGGCTTGTCATGTCAGAACGTTTTGTGGCAAGTGTGGATGTGAGGGGCATGTGGAGGAATCTTGGAGAAAGTGGGGGTCTGAGTGGCATTTTGGGACGAGTGATATGACAGGGCGGAGGTCATTTTGGGGTTTATTTTTTTACTACTGCGAATAAGGATACTGTACAGGCCTTGACTTGCATCCGGGTGCCCATCACTGATATGGAGTGAAAACAGATAGTGAGAATTGCATCCAGAATACATAAGAGAAGGGATACTGTGCACTTGGCAACAACGAAACTAAATATACAACCAGATAACCTCGAAATACATAAAAACACCGAGACGGTGATGATCCATTTAATGAGTCGCACACATGCCAACACAACCGGTGAACACCCGTTATGCCACACAGTGTGGAGGGTAACATCCGCACACCACGCCAACACACACTTTAGATGCAAATGATTTTGTGAAGCCGTCACTATGATGCTTGACAGGGAATAATGAGAATTGCTAAATGTTTTATGAGGTCAATATCCAGTTTCCTGAGCAGCTGTCAAACAAGAAAGAATTTAGCAAAGAGTGGAAAAACTTCCATCACCTCATTAAACCCGACAGGCTCGGACTGCAAACATTCGCCATCAATACGCCGGCCGTTTTGTGTCAGTAATTTGCGGTGAGGAGAAGAAGGAGAAGAAGAAGAAGGAAGAGAGAGAGAGAGAAAAAAAGGCAGAGACGCTGGGGCCTTGGGGGAGGCTGGGGAATAGTATCTGCACTAGGAGCAGTTCTTCTCCTAATTGGAAGCAATGGGCATTATCAACCGCGGATTTTCCTCAGCTCCCTGACAGCTAGCGCTACTGGAATGATAGCCCACTTGTCAATGTAAAAGGGCCATTAAAAACAAACAATTTTGATTTAATTGGAGGCGTGCGCTGGGGGCCCAGGTGAGGCGTCTCATCAGCCTCCTCTCCTGCCTCCTTCCACCCTTTTGTGTAATGATGGATTCAGAAGTATCTGGGAAGAAGAGAGATGGAGAGGAAGGGAATAGCAGCAATGTGTCAGCGGGTGCTATGACAAGCCTGGGATGTGTGTGTATTATATATACTGGAGATATACACTGCTCCTCACAGCAGAGCAAAAATCACAGTCAACACAAAGTGCCGTGAACGCTAATAACAATTATTATTATAATAATGATGATGATAATAACACGAGGTTGGCACATCCGTTATGCCGGCGAGTTCACAGAAGGTGATCAGGTGACGGGGAGTATATTCATGCTATGTACACAGAGTAGGATGCTGGTGACCCCAGTTCGAACCCCAGCGTCGACAACTCTCAACAAGGGTCTTCCTAGCTTTCAGACACCACATACTAGATAGAAAGCTCTGATGGCAGAGGGTCTGCAACGACACCTTTGTAAAGTGGTGTTTAAATTTAGATGCGATATACCAGATGTATGGAATAGTTTGCAATTCACTTCGTTATAATTGCAGCTTTGCCGTTTCACCCTTTTGTCTAAATTTTTTTTTTTTTTCTTTTTTTTTTTTTAATCTTCTTTTACGTTTGAAGGTTATAAAAAGCTACCAAAAGTAAGTCCTATCTGTCACAAAAGAAACAATATAAAACTCACTCTGATGCTTTCATAAATAAAAATGTTGTGGTTTAAATCGGCACATAGCAAAAATGCTACAATGTGTCTCGTGACTAAGCTGTAAAGTATCCCGGTCATTAAGGAGTTAACCGGTTCACCTATTTTGTATTTCAGGAAAATAAACTTTCTTCTCTTCCATTGGCAAAAACTATAACGGCGCTAGAAAAACCAGCGCATAATGGAAGCAGGTAACTGGTAGCTCAGCGAGTTCGGGTTGGAAGCCATAGCCCAAGGTGGCAACTGAAATGGCCTCTTCTCACCAAACACAAATTATCAAAACTTTTGTATGCTTTTTTGTATACTTTTGTATACTTTAAAATACAAATATTGTAATTTACAGATTTGCATCCAAATAACTGTTATTTTTTAAAATTAATTATTTTTTTCTTTCCACCAGGAGGAACTTCGTGCCCTGAAACAGCCGCTTCTTGCTCCTCAATCCCCCCCAAGGCTGCCTGTGGGAAGCGGGGCCTCCGTGCAGGACAATAAGTAGCTATTGGGCCACGTGGTCACTTTGCCCTGGAAATGATCCAATCTAGATGCGACAGTGGCTCAAACCGGCGCCACCATAATAGACCACTACCACGAGAGGCCCAGGTATTTTGTATCCACCTTCCACACTCCTAAGACATTTAAGGTGGTAACAGCTGACCAATCCAGATCCATAACTTATTAGCGCCGGGGGTGAGAAAGAAAAAAGCCACGCCCTCTAGCCCTCAATTTGAACCCATTTGACCTAAAATATTTATGAACTGCATCCCCCTTCAGCGTTATGACCTGGGCGGTCGCCCCTATCTCACAGCCCTAGTTACGGCCCTTGGCCAATCCATTACTTGCAAAAAATCTTTTGTGTCTGCAAGAGGAGACATCTTCCTGAAGCCAGAACAGTGCACCTTGCTTCCATGTGACCTCAGTCAGGAAGTCTGCAATGTTTTGCTCCATGAGTTTGTCAGAGTAGACTGTTTAACCCCACGTGTGACCTAGCAATCCAAGCGGCCAAACAAGTTGCTGCCTGCTCCGGTGTGGCACAGGAAGTGGGTGACCGGGCAGATAACACAAGATTGACAGGAGTCCATTGATAAGGACCACCAGTAGTCCTCTATTGACGGTGCCTTCGCACTCCAAACCCCAGCAGCTATTTGGTGTGGGGAAGGAGGGAGATAAAACAGCAAAGTAACAATACATCCACAGCACGGTGCAGGGCGTCTTGTAAATCAGATGCTAAGCTGCCGAAAGTGCTATTATTTCGAGGCAGTGAAGCTGAACTGCCCAGCATAATAGATACATACTCTATTTGTCTATACTTTAGTGACCGAATGACTATGTAATGTCTAACACTACCAGGCTGCAGGCAATTAGGACAAAGAAAACATTTGCTTTTATGCTGCACGAAAGCAGAGTTATTCCCGCTGATACATTTGTTTCTGTCATTAGGGGAGAAAGCAGCAGAATTTCCTGGGTGCTGACAGCTTTTTCATGTAACAAAAGCATGGAAAACTCTCTTAACCTTACAAGGCAAAATGTATATTATTAGTATCACAGTTCTTAAAAAAAACTTTTCTTTTTTATTTTTGCCCCCACCCCTCCTTGGATTAATATATTGTAAAATTTCCTGTAAATATTATTAAACTTATATTTGATGATCATTTTAATGTAAAGCCGCACTACCGCCTAGATTTACTAACCTGGTGATTTTCCGGGGGGAACCAATCAGAGGCCGCAGTCTCTTAATGCAGCATTTGATTGGTCCTCCCACTTACACAGCCCTGGTTTTCACCCGAAGCTGTTAGAAGACTGATGGGGCTGCCCACAGGGCTCCGGCTAGGAGTAGGTGGTAGTGCAGGGTTTAGAAAGGAACTCTCTCTTCCACCAGTCCCCCCAAAATATAAATTGCAACAAATGTGATTATATGACTGCGGGTCAGGTGGGCAGGTACCAAAGTCTCTGTACTCTTACAGTGACGTACTTAAGGCCATATCTCCATATTTCCAACCATCACAGACAGGGGTTAGTTGTCCTGAAGGAATCTGAAGTGTGAATATTCTAGAGGTCATTTGTGAAGAGCACCCAAAGTGCACCACAAAGACTGGTTTTGCATGGGTGAGCCTCCCTGGTCCATAGGCAAACCGAGGGGGAATAGGGGGTTCCTAGTGCCTGGAAACCCCCCTCCAAGCCTGGGGCACTGGATAATTAAGGGGGCTGGACCCTGCTCCTGCTTCACACAGCTCTGCTTGAAAAGGGAGAGCTGTGTGCACCAACAGTAGTACACGCAGCATTGCCCATGTATATTATGGGGATAGGAAGAGTTGGAGAGCAGCCCAGCACTGTCTAAAATTATAGCCACGCCCCCATGCATGCTGGTCACACCTTGCACTGACCCTGATTACAGCCCTGTGCACATATTACATGTCGACATGTACGTTCCTCTCCACGTACGCAAGGGCAAATGCAGGATTTGTAGAGGAGGGTTTCCACACCACGCCGCCAGTGGGCGTGACCAGCATGCATGGGGGCGTGGCTATAATAGACAGTGCTTGGCTGCTCTCCAACTCTTCCAATCACCATAATATACATGGGCAATGCTGCATGGCTGTTAGGTGCACGCAGCTCTCCCTTTTCAAGCAGAGCCGTGTGAAGCGGGGGCAGGGTCCATCCACCTCAATTATACAGTGCCCCAGGCTTGGAGGGGTTTTCCAAGCACTAGGAAACCCCCCTCGGTTTGCCTATGAGTCCCCCTGCCGTAATGCCAAACCAGCCCCAAGCCGATCACTACGGGATGTCCCACGGCTTGAATAGAACCCACAGCAGCTGCAGAACCTCATACAAAATTGAAATCATGACTGACAGCTCCTTAAGGGTAAAAGCTCCATGTTCCATGTGCTGCCACTTGTTAATGTGGATAAGGAAAGCGGCCACAGCTATGAGATGGATACGCTTCTTTGTACAGGTGGCTTGTATATAGGGGAGGGGAAGAAATGTACTGTGCTGATCGGTGGAGTGATATATAGGGGTCAGGCTAGTGATGTCACAGCAGCTAAACGGACTGTGGTCTCAACTTTTTTGACTTGTATCAGATTGTTTTCTTCTTAATGTGGACAAGGAAAACGGCTACAGCTATGAGAAGGATACGCTTCCATGTACAGGTGGCTTGTATATAGGGGATAGGCTTGGAACCAACTCCCCTAATGATTAGACTTGTAAGTACCCCCCCCCAGGGCTGTTATACATATTGTAATACCTGGCAGCAATAGCTGGGGGCGTGAGTAGTAATAAACACACTACTATTATTATTACTGGGCATTACTAAAGTACTCCCCAATATCAACTGAGTTGAATTCACCTGGGGTGCAATCGTCTGAATAGTCTGTTTATACAGTATATATATATATATATATATATATATATATATATATATATATATATATATATATATATATATTAGTGATTTGCATGATATTCATTATTCATGTCAACATTTCAGCAAGTATTGAAGGCCTTGCCTGAACTTCCTGTATTGTCTAGAGGAAGAGAGCACCACAGCGGGATAGACTTGTGTTTGCATACTTGTTAATAGCCTACTGTGCCTTCATATATACTGTCAGTGCTGTGACACACAGAGACAGCAGTCATTGTGATTTCTCTATGTAACACACAACTAAATCTTCTGCTTTCCTTATTAGACAGGAGCCGTCCGTCCGCTGTGTTTTGCTGCATGTAATATAAAGTCACTTTTGATAATGATGACAACAATGTGTCCAGAAAGAGTGGTGCAAAAAAAAAAAAAGAAGAAAAAATTGCTTAAGAAGCTTTCCTGTCAGGCAGGATCTCAGTTTGTAAGAGGTTCTGCAGTAGCTGTGGGTTTTGGGGGTCACTTCTAACTACAGTCTGTAAAAGCTTGAAATGGATTGACTTTTTTTTTTTATCACGCTAAGCTGTTGTATGTCCGTTTTCCATTTAGTCATTGGCTGTAGCCGGTTTGCATGTATGAATCATGGACATGGCTAGCCTTTGGGGTGGGAGGGGGATGTGGAGCACATTAGCATAGGGCACCTACAGAATTGACGGTGTTGGTTATAGCAGATGTCCACCCAAATTAAATATTGAATGGAAAACCTCCCACCGTCCAGATAGCAGAATAGGAAGGGTCCTTCATCATCATCAGCCCACACAGTCCTTGGGACTTCCAGGACTGTTGGACATAAGCCCCACCCACCTCACTGTAGAAATGTACTGTGCGGATTGGTGGAGTGATCTATGGGGCAGGGCTAGTGATGTCACAGCAGCTAAACTGACTGTGGTCTCAACTTTTTTGACTTATCAGATTGTTAGGTCACTGTCCTAAATCTATGAGGAGGAGTGTAGCATTCTTATAACCTGTACTTATGAACACAGCTGGAATATCAGGGAAATAAAGAATGTCTTTTCTCTCATGCTTTATGTATGAAAATTTCGAATTTGGGTTACACTAATATAGAATATTTAATTTTATTCTTATTTGTGTCCGCCAGCGTGTTAGATAATGATCATTTTAGATCAGTGGTGTATGTAACACAGTGAAGGACAAAACTATGGGCTGACTGACAACGAAAAGGCGACGGTAAATATACCAAAAATCGGGGGCCTACGTCTGTTACAACACAGTAGAGCGCAGGAGTGTAAATAAGGAACAAACTAGTTTGCAGAGATAAGTCAGCATTCAGGAAAATGCAGGGGAGAGACGCAGAGACAAAACAGGCCACTAAAAATCACGCGGTCCCTTGAGAAACGATAACGACATCGCAGTGGGAAAATGTTTTGCTGAGTATTTCCAGAATGCAGCCTTAAAAGCTGAATAGTCAAAGTATAAATGGGACATAGAAGCATATGAGACAGGAGAGTTTTAGGTCAAAATAAGCACATTATTCACAAGAAAAAGACAAATATTACAATAAAATACTTTTTCCCCCCTATGTCTACCATTCACAGCTAGTTTTATCCAAAGCTTTTGAGTTAAAAAAACAACAACCTCACCTCTCATTAAATCCCTTCTTCCTGTGACCTTACAGTTGTCACTCACATGCTCTGTCACTCACACGCTCCACATAAACATCCAGCAGCCTGTGTATAGCAGAGTCCTGACGACCTCCCTCGACCTTCCCTCCATAGCGTAAGACACGAATGCCCCTCTCATGGCATTGCCCACCTGGCTGACTGCATGCCTCATCCCAGCCATGGGCAGATGTAGAGGGACAGGGTGAACCTGGCACTGACATCTCCCCCCCGACTCCCTCAATCTGTTCCACGCTGGCAGCCTCTGTTCTGAGGACAACACACAGTAGTGGCGGCATCTCAGAGGCTCATAAATGATTACTGACATATGTTAATAGAACATGTCAAGGTGGAGAAAAGTGCACGGGGAGAAGAGTCCTGATTTATCATTACAGCAAGGACTGTCAGAGCCACTGTTACCTTGGTCCGCTCGCCGTACAGCAATAAAACCAGCAGCGCCACAGAACAACCGTCACTTACACTCTCAGGACAGTCGCTGCCTTTACAGTTTTACGTCCATCCTATACTAAGAGATAGTCTGACAGTGGCTCGCAGACACTTGTTACAGGTTTATACAGACAAGTTTCTAAATATTTACTGATGGATAGCAATTCTTACTGACACATAGGGGGGTATTCAATTGTCCCAGGTTTTTTTTTAGACCGCGTTAAATAATTTTAACGCTGTTTTCAAGCGGGATAACTTTACCCCCGATTCAATTCCATTTTTAACGCTACTTTTTTTTCATGCACGGTCCTCTCGCTCTCCAGTAGAAGGTCTATTGAAAGTATAGGGTGTGCGAGAGGCAGCCGCGTTAAGAGCTATTCAATTGTTTTTTTAACGCGGCGCGTTACACAGGCCAATATGCTGTTTTATCTCGCACCTCTTTGGGGTGTGATAAAAAGAAAAAAACCTCTGAAAACTATTTGAAATCATGTAATAATGTTGCCCCCCGGGCCAGCCCGCCCCTGGCGTCAACTCCCCTTCACTCCCCTAAAAACTCGCAAACACAGTGATTAACGCGTGGGGGCAGCGTTCCCTCTTTTTCAATTGAATTGCACGAGTTTTCGCACTCCGTTAACTAAAAATGGTCGCTATTGCAGTTAAAAACTGCAAAAACTAAAAACTGATTTTTCAGGGGGTTTTTTACGCTGCAGGGAAGAAAAAAAAACTCGGACAATTAAATACCCCCCATAGTTTAGCTACGCAAAAAGTTCCCAAAAGTACAAGTTGTAAAAGTGTGTAGGGAATGAGGAAGGATCGGGTTTCCTGTGTCTCAAAATGATCGGTTTGGTAATTTTAAATTCGCAGGTCTGGGAAGAAATCAGATTTTTACTGACATGCAGTTTTTCTTTAGACAGATGAGAATTTTTACTGACTGCCAGTGATTGACAACCCTTATTTCAACCCAGGAACTGCTAGCAGTTTTGTGTGTGCAGATACAGGTAATTGAAGATATGTGATGGTTACAGGTATAAAATCTATAATCCAGAATGCTTGGGGATTTGGGGCTTTAAAAGGGTTTTTCCAAACTTTGGAGCACTATGTCTAATATATATTTCAAGATAACCCCCACACTGCACCTGGCCTTCCCCTCATCATTGAATGGTTTAGCAGAGCTCCTCACAGTAACCTTAGGCCGCCATGTCTGGACAGCAGCAATCGTGCACTTTTTAACGTTCTGATTTTCTGAATACTTTGGATAACAGGTTTCCGAATAAAATAATCTATACATATATATCCGACTTGTTATTTACTGGTGTGTTAAGTCCATGGGGCCATAAGGATTACAAATAAAGTTACACCAATCAAATTGTCAAGTGTGGCAACAACCGGACCATTTTTGCTCGTAGATCTCTAAAGTAACAATATCTTGCCATAATATACCAGAAATAGACCAAGCTGGCCCTAAGTCACTTCATGTGTGGGCCTAAAACACTTAACCAATGTTGATTGAGATCGCCAAGCGTTTCTGCCAATCAAAATAAAGTTTGTTTAAAAAAAAAAAAACCTTTCAAAAAAACTTTATTTAGAAAAGGAAAATTTTTTATATTTTGGCAATAAAGATAGGAGATCAGCAGTGATACTTGTATAGCCGCTATCCATGTTAAATCATATTGGCTTACTTTCGGCAAGTGCAGTCCGGGAGAGGGGCGTGACTAGAGGGTGGGAGGGGGCAGGGCGCGGAAAAACGTGGAATTTTGGCCCCACCCCCCGCAACGGAAC
This sequence comes from Mixophyes fleayi, assembly GCF_038048845.1. NCBI lineage: Eukaryota > Metazoa > Chordata > Amphibia > Anura > Limnodynastidae > Mixophyes > Mixophyes fleayi. The sequence goes on along the minus strand of NC_134410.1, from coordinate 119,350,646 downwards.
TGTTGTTTTGTTGCGGGGATGGGGTCAAAATGACGCGATTCACCGCGAAGCACATCATTTTGACCAGGCAGTTGCGGGATGCAGGAGACTTACCTGCTCTCCCGGGAGTCCGTGAGACTGACCCGAATTTTTGAAGTCCGGGAGAGTTGGCAAGTATATGTTAAATAGGCATCACCGTGCTTTGCCAGACATCGCCAGTGATAGCTGGCGAGGCTATCAAAGGCATAGAGGGCTTCTTATATAGGGAGCTAAAATAATCATCTCTATTGGCTCATATAATATCACGGGAAGGAAGAACAGGAAAGTCGCATGAGGGCGTGCACCAATAAATCACATATAGGAAAAAAGTCATCAAGTTTGGATCCAGGAGAGCCAAATGTTGAATCTTACTGTGACTGCAAAAATTATTCATATGGTGTTTTGGGATTTCACGAAGATGTCATCCGCTATAAGGGCTTCCTTTCCATGATTGCTGATAAACTGCCCGATGGGCAGAGTTCGCACAGTTCTTGGCATTTGGCTGTATTCCTGGGCTGGACACTGTCGGGGGCTCAGGGTATCAAAGTACAAAATGAATTCTTGTGACTAACCTTCTGGAAATGTGGCAGCTGCCAGAGGGGAGCCGGCTCTTCAGGAGGCTGGTATCTCCTGAGTATTGTAGTTCTGGTGTCCTGCGCCTTTCCTAATTTCATCTGTGGGTGAAATAAGGACATAGTTAGACAGGGAGAAAGCAGCACTAAGGATATCAGGATTCTTGTGGTACTGCCCGTATGGCACATCAGCTGCAATAAAATCTATATACACCATTATAACTATTGTCAAGTGGAGTAAATAAAATGATCACGTTACAATGATACCTGTTACAGGGTGGGATATATCAGGCAGAAAGTGACCAGTCAGTTCTTGAAGTTGATGTGTTGGAAGCAGGAAAAATGGGCAAGTGTAAGGATCTGAGCGACTTGGACGAGAGCCAAATTGTGGTGGCCAGACGACTAGGTCAGAGCATCTCCAAAACGACAGGTCTTGTGGGGTGTTCCCAGGATGCAGTAGTTAGTACCTACCAAACGTGATCCAAGGAAGGACAACCGATGAACCGGTGAGGGGAACATGAGTGCCCAACACATTGATGAGCAATGTCATGCACCGCCAAAAGCCCACGTGAATGAAAGAAGGTGGCCTGGTCTGATGAACCATGCTTGTTCTATCTTATGTGGACGGTCGGGGGTGCATGAGTGTTGTTTACCTTATAGAAAAGATGCACTATGGGAAGAAGACAAGCCGGCGGAGGCAGTGTGAGGCTCTGGGCAATGTTCTGCTGGGAACCCTTGGGTCCTGGCATTCATGTGGATGTTACTTTGACACGTATCATCTACCTAAACATTGTGGCAGACCAACTACACCCCTTTATGGCAACAGTATTCCCTGATGGCAGGATAATGCACCCTGCCACACTGCAGAAATTGTTCAGGAATGGTGTGAGGAACATGACCAAGAGTTCAAGGTGTTGACTTGGCCTCCAAATTTCCCGGATCTCAGTCCGATCGAGCATCTGTGGGATATGCTGGAAAAACAAGTCTGAGCCATGGAGGCCCCACCTCGCATCTTACAGGACTTAAAGGATCTGCTGCTAACGTCTTGGTGTCAGATACCACAGGACACCTTCTAAGGTCTTGTGGAGTCCATGTCTCGATGGGTCAGAGCTGTTTTGGCGGCACAAAGGGGAACTTACACAATATTAGGCAGGTGGTGTGTGTGTGTGTGTATATAATATAACAAGGTAAGGCCTCATATGTACACTAGGTAAAACAATCACGTCTCGCCTCCAGTGCAGTCAGCTGCTTCCAGCATGGCGGTTGCAACTAGAATTCATGTAATTATAGGGATTATTGATCTGTATCGTCAATGTGTCTATTCACAGAAACGCAGGACACATCATGTATAATACATGCTGTGTTCTAGGCGTGTCCTCCGCCTCATTAAATACAGAAGCCGTGTTTACTACAGGGATCGATGCGCTGTATAATCTCAGGTGGTCTAGCAGCGACCATCTTATTACGCTACTAAAGGATGGTTGAGGGGTGTCTGCCCTCTTGCACTCAGCTCTGAGCACAGGCTGCTGCGTGACACTCTTCGCTTGTCATATTTCTTCACGTGTCCCTCTGGCTGTAACTAATCTCCTGACACGCCGCTCGTAAACTAGCTGCTAATTAAACAAACTGTGTGTTTGTGCACTTAAACCATAAAACATGCTATGAAGAGGCCGTAAACGCCACAGAAATCGGTTATTACCATATTAATGCCACTCTTTTCTTGGGCCATTAACATATAAACCAGTCATTGGCTGCTTTAAAGGCTATTTCTATATTACCAGGCACTTCCGACTTGCACAAGATGTCTTTTTCTGTTCAACCACCTAAATGTTTATCTCTGTTAACATATTAACCGCTTAGTGACTGGACGGCTTTCTCCCCTTCATGACGAGACCAATTTTTTAACATTTTGGTCACGTGTCTGTTCCACACAGAATAACTTTGTTATTTCTTAGTCCTCATAGATCAATTTTATACTATTTTTTTCTTGAACTATACATTTTACTTCTGATAGCATAATATCTTTTCGTGTGGTGAATATTATAAAACAGAATAGATGCAAAAATTTTAAAAGCAACTCGTTTTTTTCCTTATGATTCTTCCCAAAGTTAATTTTAATAAAATTCAGGAAATTTGGGAGGTACAATTCTGATAAGCTGAGGTAATCTTTGCTGCTGCCCATTGTTTTAGAGTCTGTGAACAGTATGGAAGGAGCCAAGATTTTAGCATTGAACAACTAAATTCAGAGGGGCAAGTTCAAACATGCCTCAGGGTAGCTGTAGAGTGAATGGAGGCAACATCTATTACCCCCACACATTGGAGGCAGAGCTGTCTTAATGCATGGGCACGCTGGGCAGTTGGCGAGGGCCCACACAAGCATAGGGGCCCCCATAGGCTTGCCAACTTTTCAATATATTATTGCAGGAGATTTATTCAGAGCCTTCCAACCCTCTTTATGAAAACTTATAGGTGAACTAATCCCCTCAGTATCAGCGGTTATCTGTACATGCCATCTTGCTGTTGCGAATACATATCTTGACCGTGACAGAAACAACCTACACGTACTAATTGTAAGTAAGAAAGACAAAATCAACACACATCATTTTTTGAGGAAATTTTTGAAACAATTCTCTGCAAAGAAATTTTGAAAATGTTTGTGTTGAACATTGATCAATAATAAATAATTCATAGTAATTTTGGACTGTGCCATCTCCGTCTGTACGAATTACCAACCGAGTACCATTTTTATGTTAAATTTGAAGGCTCATGTTAAATTGTCCAAACATTTGTGTGGATTAATCTCTAATGCTTAAACACTCATTTTGTTGGAGGTACCAATAAATATAAGCGTGATTTTATCGATTAATTGATGTTTTTATTTCTGTGAGTGGTAGTGTAGGCAGGGCCCCAGTCCACTGCTTTGCCGGGGGCCTATAATGCTGTTAAGACGGCCCTGCTTGGAGGCAGCCATTTTGTGGGTTGATCTAACAAACTATCACATTGAAGTCACTGGTCCTTACTCAATAGACCAGTGATGGCTAACCTGTGACACTCCAGGTGTTTGTGAAACTACAAGTCCCAGCATGCTTTGCCAGTAGATAACTAGCTGATAGCTGGCAAAGCATGCTGGGGCTTGTAGTTTCACAACACCTGGAGTGTCACAGGTTAGCGATCACTGCAATAGACTATGTCATGAATATATTTGCTCTGCTCACATAGGGCCTGTTTCCTTAAGGGACGCAAATGCCAATATGCCCAGACACAAACTATACGCCAGTGAACGGAAGTGCTTCCAATTCATCTTCGAGCGCAAAGGACCCTTACTACAGCCTGCAATTTCATGGGCAGGGAGGGGGAGGGGAATGGGCATATGCACGTAGTGAATGTACAGTAAGGGCGTGCCAAGCTCGAGTACACAAAGCACCATCCGATTCAAGCTTTGGACATCTCTCAAGTACGGAATGTTCATCTGTATCTCTTGCACCAGCTACAGGTCAGGTGTAAGTGCTGATTACTAGTGATGCAGCTAGAACATGTGTTTGCAATCAGCAACTGTAAAAATACATTTTATGTTCAGTAGACATTAATAACTTCCTAATGTATGGGTGAAAACAAATGAAAAAAAAACAACACTTTTTTATGTTTTGTCACTAACGACTATATTATAAACAGGTGACATGAATTTAAATTTATTTTTCTGTGCGGTCTGCTGGGACTTTATATGCCATATATAAAGAAAAAAACATACTAGTAGGTTCATTGGCTGCTATCAAAATTGACCCTAGTCTCACTCTGTCTGTCTGTCTGTCTGTGTTAGGGAATTTAAACTGTAAGCCCCAATGGGACATGGACTGAAGTGAATGAGTTCTCTGTACAGCGCTGCGGAATCAGTGGCGCTATATAAATAAATGGTGATGATGATATATGTATTGTATCCTGCAGTGTATTGTGAGCCTAGACCCTTATTCAACAAGAGACGTTTCTTCAAATCCACTTGCAGATGAAATACGGACGTCTGTATGGCCGAATGACGTGCGTTTTTTATTGTTTAAAAACACACATTGCACTTGTTTGGCCTGCCTCAATGACTCGTGCCCATAATTACTGCCATTAGGTATCTCTGTGATATTACTGGTTCTTATGTTGCATGAAGTTTTGGTCCGCTCATAAAATGCCTGCCTCCACTGGCTGTAGGTCACAGATGCACGTTTAAAAAAATTCCAAAGCTCATCATCAGCAGCTATATAGCGCAACTAATTCCGCAGCGCTGTGCAGAGAACTCACTCACATCAGTCCCTGCCCCATTGGAGCTTACAGTTTAAATTCCCTAACATACACACAGTCACACACACAGAGACTAGGGTCAATTTTGATAGCAGCCAATTAACCTACTAGTATGTTTTTGGAGTGTGGGAGGAAACCGGAGCACCCGGAGGAAACCCACACAAACACGGGGAGAACATACAAACTCCACACAGATAAGGCCATGGTCGGGAATCGAACTCATGACCCCAGTGCTCTGAGGCAGAAGTGCTAGCCACTAAGCCACCGTGCTGCCAACAGTATTTTACTAGGTAACGTATGACCTTTATCGGAGCTTGGACGCTGGTGACCAGTGTCTCCTAGTTTATTGTAGGTTACATTCCAACGCTCACCTTCTCCTTAGACCTGAGTCGAAGGGCCTCAGTTGCTTGTCTCTGATGCTCCAGCCAAACCTGTTGGTATCTGTGCTCCATCAGCTCCATTATAGGTGTTGAAGGCCTAAATAAGAACAGATTTCTATCACTTATTATACACCATCATTCCTATATGTAAAGGGACAGTAACACAGATTACTTTATTTACCTGTATATGTCCTCCCAGAGCTTCAAGCGATTTTATACCAATCCCTTCATTCCCTATTATAGGACACTCCTAAATACAATGAATGTTGGGGGGCCCAGGGGGGAGTTACAGGGAATAGGAAGATTTGGACACAATACTACCCAAAGTGGAAAAAAATCCTTCTGTGCTCTACAGTAAGGTTTTTATTGCAAATCATTGGAGTATTCATTTCCCTTGGATATGAAGCAGACCTGCCCTGTCGATACACGTGTATCCAGCACAACAAATTAAAGACCTCTGTCTAATTAAAGTAACAATCCACACAAAATATTTGTTCCCCTTTAAATAACAAGGTAAGTACCTTTTAAGCTTATCAAATCATTATCTCCTTTTAAAAAGCTCTCTGGTTGGCAAACAAAAATGGCTGCCAGAGTCAGATACAGTCAGTCTGCTACACAGACTCACAGCTCTCAGCAGGTCATGAGATAGCAGAGGGGGGAGTAGGAGGATGTCACAGTGCAGACAGAGCTCAGAATAGCGTTCCAAAGTCTCTCTGCTCACTACATCATGTGCCATGTGACTGTGGTTGCCTTGGTAGTCCAGAATCATAAATTAGTAATAGCAGTCTCAAGAAAAAAACAAACAAACAAGAAAGCTTCTGGAGAGTATATATACACAGCCAATAAGTTTAAATTACCGAAAGGTGGACACCAAAACAATAGTTTATGAGATACTTATAAATAACATTTGTTTTTCTCACATCGGTGTGTATCATCATAAAGCAGCATAATGAGCTTCCAAAAAAAAAAACCCAAAAGGACTCACAAAGCCAAGTATATCGGCCCAGGCCAACATACTGTATCAAGTGTCAACCGTTAAAGGTACAAGATATCACTATATATAATGGTGGAAAGTGTACAGTGCTGTAAATGCGCAGGTCGGCATACGGCAGGTAGCTACCCATGAGGGAGATAAAGGGGGCAATGCAATAAGACGCAGGGTACCTGCATGGAATTATGTGCAGAACCACAGATGTTCAGGAGTAATAGCTGGTACCACACTGTTTTGTTGACATCAGATCACAATGTGAACAAAAATCCCAAAACGTGATACAAACGCTTGTTTGAACAGGAACGGATCGTACAGATGAGAGCAGTAATAAAGCCATTTCTGCTGCTGTTGGAAAGCAATAGACCAAATGCAAATTGCAGAGCTGTTTTCTTCACCCCTGCCGTGACTTTTATTACTTAATTATTGCGCTCCACATGCAAGAAGCGGCCTAATCTACAGCGCTGTTGTTCTAATGATGCAGGAAGGGGAGCTCCTGATCCTACACACACAGGACCCACCCCAGAGGCCTCCCAGCACATGAGAGGAGACATCTTTTTCAATGAACGCCCAGCGCCTACATGGTGTGCTGCCGTGTTTACAGTCTCTAAGCTGCTGCTGGTGAATCCGGGGCTGAGAACCAGCTGTCTATCATCAGGGATCAGCTGGCGCCTTCCTACTACCTCCTAGCGTTAGCTGTTGCTGAAACACATTTGTCATAATGCTCAGCCAGCCAGTCAGTCTTAACGTTCACCTGTCACCAACGCGTGGCCATTTTGTGAGCTGACCCAATATTCATGATCAATTCCCAAGGAACCAGTGACATCATTAAGGCATGAAGCACGAGTAGATACCTTATTTAAAAAAAATGAGCTAAATTTGAGAAAGTCACTCTGCGCCTGCCCAGGCACCATGCCATGCGCAACTAAACACAGCAACGCTCACTAGATTTACATACGCAAAGGACACCTACTACGGCCTACGATTTCTGGGAAGGAACGGGGCGTGGAAGAGGCATCACCCATATTCAATGCACAGTAAGAGCGTGCCAAACTCGAGCGCACACAGTCACGTCTGGATCCAGCTTTGGGCATCTCAAAGTCACTTTTTTTCTGCCGCATTTCTTGCTCCAGCTGCAGGTCTAGTCTAAGTCCTGATCAGTAGTGATGACTCGTATGCATGCTATAACATGTGTTTGCAATAAGGAGCAACTGTAAACATGTATTTTATGTTCAGTAGATATTAACAGCATCCTAATAAATGTATTTCATGGAGAAAAAAAAAATATAAAAACTTTTTTCATTAATGCCTACATTATTAACATTCATCATCATCATTTATTTATATAGCGCCACTAAATTCCGCAGCGCATAGAACTCATAGTCACATCGGTCCCTGCCCCATTGGAGCTTAGAGTCTAAATTCCCTAACATATACATACACAGACCGAGAGAGACTAAGGGTAATTTAATAGCAGCCAATTAACCTATCCGTATGTTTTTTTGGAGTGTGGGAGGAAACCGGAGCACCCAGAGGAAACCCACACAATCACGGGGAGAACATACAAACTCCTCACAGATAAGACCATGGTCAGGAATTGAACTCATGACCCCAGTGCTGTGAGGCAGAAATGCAAACCACTGAGCCATCGCGCTGCCCATACATTAATTCAATAGTTTTTATTTTCTGTTCGTTCTTTTGCGAATGTATAATCCACCTAGGTATTGGACGTATCTTGCAGTGTCTTGCGTAGCAGAGCAGGGCAGACCTACACCCGAATTCATCGGCGCATGTATCTTCACATCCGCGAGTGCTCAGAGCCGATCTACGCCTTGCGCTCAGTATGCGTTCCTGGATGCATCAGTCCCAGTGTGCATTTTTCATTCATCATCCCAAAACGCAAAACAAAAAAGGAGCATACAAACAGTTCCACATCTGGGCCTACCCAGGCCTTGTGTGTGTATTGCGTCATTGGCCGGGCTTAACTCTTCTGCCGCCAGTCTTGTCTAAAGAGCAGACAATTCATCACCGGCCCCCTGGATGCAGCAAAAGGGTTAATCCGTTCCTAGAGATATAAAAGCCGGATGATCGATATTATCCATCTGGAATACGTGGGAAGGCGCAGGCACCGGAGGACCACCATAAAGTGGAAAAATTATAATCCGAGAAAACATTAAACTGACACCTTCCTTACGAGCGTCTGCGCACGTGTGTATGAAAGCTGACACTTTGGATTTGTGTGTTAGCTCGCCTCCTTGCCAAATAAAGCCCCGCCGAGAATAGAAGGGCGCCATTTATGGCAGGTCATCATCATATCCGCCAGCTCATTAAAACTTTCTGAGAAAAACAGAAAGTTACGGAGAGGCAGGGAGCCATCAGAGGCTTCAGAGGGAGGATGGTTACACGCTCCTTGAAAGGTGTTTGAGAAGCAAGCCTTGGGTCTGACAAACTGGATTCTTAGTATGCCTCTCCGTTCACTGTGGGCAAAAATAATTGGTCATCAGTGACTACTAATTCGGTTCAGTAGCCAGAGGCAATTTTTTTCTTGCGAGGAAATCAATGACAGCACTGAGGCCTTTTCAGTGTGATTCAGCGCACAGAGCATAGAGCACTCCCGTTCTAGACAGCTATTTTGTTAAAATAGCATTAAAATATCTATATATGCACGCAAAGGGGATATACAGCACATTCGGTTCCCCGGGGTATTATGACACGGGGTTTAAAGAACTATGGTCACCTGTGTGGAATCTGCTGGCAGACCCTACAAAGTTACATAATTAAAACTAGTTTGACATGCCAAGTCCAAGTGAATCTTTTTTTTTTTTTTTTGCTGTACAAATTCCCTGTATATCCTCTTTCTAGTTTGATTACAGTGGTCTTGGTGACACCGCAGGCCAGATTTCAGGAACTCTGAAGTGACTTTTTTTTGGGGAATATTGTCATATTGTTTTATTTAAATATTATTACCCCCATTCACCCACACACAGCAGCGGTCAACGCTGGGTTAATGCTCTACCTCCAGGCCCCTTCCAAATGAGGAAGAGAGAAATCCCCCCTCCCCATCAGTCTTTACTCTGTCCCTCACACTGGGATTTAGGATGTTTCCAAATGGGGGGAGCCTCTTATTCAGAAGCCTCCAGGATAGTGGCGTACCTATAATGGGCGTAGGGTTTGCAGTGTACACGGGCCAGTAAGTCATTTGGGGCCCGAGCCAACCACCCTCCCCCCCCCCCCCAGAGCAGTGGCAACCAGCATTGTATTTCTGTTGCCCTTTTGAGAGGCAGTATGGGGGCTAGTCTGAGTCCCCTGACCGCCTCCAAAGACTTTGCTATCATCTGCAAGGGCGTTTGCGCTTTATATCCAGGGGGTGGGCGCATGGCAAAGGGGAGCACACAAAAAAAACCTTGAACACGCCTGTGCACCAGGATGATGGTGTATAACCTCTCCCTGGGGGGGGTCCAGTGACCGAGCACAGTAAGTCACATGTGCATAGTCAACTGCTACTAGAGGTGCAGAATTAGGGGTAACTAGATGCATGAAGCAGTATGACACGTGTGCCCAAAATTAGGTTTAAGGAGCTGGGCAAAAATAAGATTGAAAGGGGTGGAGGCGGCGCATATTTGGAAAGATGGATCTCCGCAGTGAGGAGGAGAGTTCCGCCATTTATACGCCACAACAGGACTTCTGCACCGGCTCAGAGTTGGCGGTCTTTGGCTCTCACCCTATACATTTAATGGGGCACATTTTGTGCCCCCATGCTGCACTTTGGTGGAGAGGTGCAATTCCGGGTGTACCCAGACCAAGGTCATAAAAAGCTTGTCACAGTTACACCCCTTTTCCACACTTTGAGGTTGTGATGTCGTCTCCTGAGATCAGAGGGTATGTGTTAACCTTGGGGGTAGACTGGCACCGAGAGCACCATCCAGGGGCACTGGTGCAGAACTAAGGTGTTTAGTGGTGCCGTCCAACGCTCTTAATAAAAGTCCTACTCTGTGTGCTGGACTGCAGTAAATGCTTTCTGGATTAAAGATTTACTATCTATGTCTAGGCCTTGGGGCTCTATAAACCTACATTACACCGTTCTCTGGAGCTCATGTAATGGGTATTTATAATAGAGTACTTAGTACCACACCATTGCTCAGCAGAATGAATGCTGTTGGATTATATGCTTTCTACCAGCATATTCTGTAACTACATTAAAGGAGACTGAGGGGGTCTATTTAAAAAGCTTGAGCAATATGGAAGATTTTCCATTGCTGTTTATCACAGCAATAGAAAATCTTCTACTCCCAAATTAACAATGAAATTTCCCACCCTCTCACTTTGCATATAAGTCCTGTCCGGCAGTGAATCCGCTTCAAAGGATTTATGTAAGCGGTATGCCAAAATAGTGACCGCGCAGTTCGCTTAAACAAGCTTCCGCTGGAGCCAAGCTTATACTCCATGGTCATTTATTTGTGCTTATGGGGTGCTTTGAGACAAGTTCAATTTCAGCTGGACAGTCCCGATTTTAGGGCTCTGTCCCGCTGTCCTAGCCAGAGACTTGTTTGTCCCACAGGTGGCAACGTTGGGACATATCTTTCGTTCCCAGCTGCTCTGACTAGTGACCTAGTGCCAGGCACCAGTTATTGGTGCGTGTTGCAGTGTTTGGAGGGGAAGGGAGATTCTAAGGGGCAGCCTATTGCTTTACAGTGCTAGGCGGTACTCTGGGGGAGGGGCCATGCTGATGATGTCACCAGGTCCCCTGTCCAGATGCCAAGTACTCAAATGTTGGGAGGTATGCTAAAAGTCATCATATTTAGTATTTCTGTACTGAGGAGAACTAGCAAATTATATTGTGGCATTAATTTCAAGGGATGCACTAAGTACATTAGAGTCACTAGGGCAACATACTTGCAAAACTGTATTCTTCCTCTATTTTTCCGGCTTTACTCTATGTAATGCTTATAGAATAAAAACATATTTGTTCCAATTTGCTATCAAAAGAAACACAGACGAAAAGATAGGACTCATCTGCAATAAAAGGTCGTTCCCTATAAAATGGACACATCCCAAAAATTAGGATTTAATCTGGTCATTAAATGGCTGAAACCCTCCAGGCTTCAAGTGGTTAAAGTATAATAAAGTTTGAGTGCAGTTTTACACTCTTCAAATCAGGTGAAGTCTGTAGTTACCAGAGTAATGAAATCTGACATTAAGAACAACTTGGTCTTTTGCTATGTGGCCTCTCTACTGCCCTCTACTGTACATTTCTGCCCAGCCCTCCAGAGAATTTAAGAGGGGAAACCTGAACTTAGAGCAGTTCAAGAAACCCAGCAGACCTCTCAGAGTGCTTCAGTTTCTGATACTGAAGCTTTAAGCCTATGATTTGTGCCAGGAGAGGAGGTTCCTTATGAAAGATAACTGGTATGATTATAGTGTACTCTACAGTCGAGAACGAGATCCTGTGTTTCTGGTGTACAAGGTAATGAAGAGAACCATTAAAAACTCCTGACCTGAATGCAAATTATAGTTGACCAATGGAGGGTCTGAATGTATCTTTTGATGATAATTAAGTCATAGTTTGGAATTATTCTTGTAAGATTAACAGTGCCATGAGATTAAGCTTTCGGGGAATGAGGAGGTGATGCCTAAGACATCATGGGTGGAAATACGGTATATCATCCATAAAGATTCATTTAGTCACACTATTTCATGCTGAATATGTGGTATTAGGAGTATTTTAGTTTGGGGCAGTGGACAGGTGTTGAGGTCTTGGCAGTGGAGAGAAAGCTTTACCCAGTCAACAGGGTAGGTTGACCTTAATTGCCAGATTGCCATGATCCCATGGCAATATGGCTGTACAGAGAACTCGCTCACATCAGTCCCTGCACCATTGGAGCTTACAGTCTAAATTTCCAAACATAGGCAGACCGAGAGAGATTAAGGTCAATTTAATATCAGCTAATTAACCTACTAGTATATTTTTGGAGTGTGGGAGGAAATCGGAGCACCCGGAGGAAACCCACGCAAACACGGTGAGAAATACAAACTCCACACAGATAAGGCCATGGTCAGGAATCAAACTCATGACCCCAGTGCTGTGAGGCAGAAGTGCTAACCACTAAACCACCTTGCTGCCCATCCAAATCTGCAAGGCATCCAGGTGTTATCAATGTGGATGGCATTCTTTTCAGGGCTGCAGATATAGATGTTCTTCAGGTCCATGTCCAGAAGTTTTCTTTATTCTACACAAGCATACATGGTTGACAATTATCAATTTTACTTCTATGAATCTTCCACACTATAGTCAAGAAGAGTTAATCAGGTTGTGCAGCAAATCAGCGACTTTAGCCAAGAGTTTCCCAAAAGCAGTCAAAATGGTCACCACAGCTTATGACGTCAGATGACTAATGGCTACAGTTCTATCGTCACTGACTTTTCTCTATACGAACATTTTTAATTGATGGTGCCAGAAAAGGCAACTTGAATCGCGGGGGTATATTTACTCACTGTGGGTTTGAAAATGTGGAAATGTTACCTATAGCAACCAATCAGATTCTAGCTGTCATTTTGTAGAATACACTAAATAAAAGAAAGCTAAAATCTGATTGGTTGCCTATAGGCAACATCTCCCCTTTTTCCAACCCGCAGTTTAGTAAATATACCCAATGGAGTCTCACTTTAATTATTGGGGAACAACTTTATGATATATGCCAGTCTTCAGGCTGGTGGATAAAGGTGAAGTAGTATGGAGACAGTTTATTAGTTCTACTATGGTCCATCAGAAGATCAAAGGGCAAATGATCATGATCTTTACCAAAACCATTGACTTGGTGAGGTTAATCTCCAAAGGGGGAAGTTCCAACAAAATCAAGTGGTCATAACACTACAAATATTTAAATGAACAGAACTTGATCTTCAAGCCCAACAACATTCGTATAACATGACAAAGCATCTGAATACTTGGCCGATATATCAACAGTTCAAAGTTAATCTGGAGATCTATGATCTGGAACGGGAGGTCTCTCAAAACTTAAGGAGTTAGCCGGAGTCTATAGACCTTGTGAAATAAAAGGTCCACAGGAAAGTTAGGACTCATCGTTAGGATCTTCAGAACTAAAGTGAGAGTAGTGGGTAGTGTATCCATAAAATGGCACTTTATATCTCTCTCAGGAGGGCTCAGGAAGATAAATGACAATTAAGCAGATGTGGTCATTGTCTTTCCGTGATGACTCAAGAGGCCTCTTACTCTGCCAGGTGTTCCTTTGTCCTTCAATCAAAATTCCTCTTCTGAAAAACCTCCTTATTATTTCAAGACAAGTACAGCATGCTTACTGTTGCAACTTCTTCCGTTCTGTGTGAATACCTAGGGGGGTATTCAATTAGGATTCGCGGCTGCTCTTGTAAAGTGCCATTACGGTAATGCAACATCGCGTATTTCTGTGCACACGGCACAGAAATCCACAATGTTGTGGTACCGGGACCCGTGCGGCCACATGTAATCGCGTCCGCAAATCCTAATTCAATAGGCCTCCTAGACTGAAAAGCCCATGGCCAGTGAAAAACGGGTGTTTTCACCGTTGATAGATCTACTACATCAAGGGGATACGACCAATGATAGCACTACTATCGAGGACGGTGAACCACGCCGTTAAGCAGATTAGCCAGGATTCGCCCCGGGCCGGTATCGCTAAGACAGTAGAGTATCGTTCACCTGGCCCAGCAATATTTTATTGACAAATTGCAGCAATGTGATTATCTATCATCGAAAAATCAGCCTCATTGACACACATTGATAAACTGGCCCCAAGTCTCTGCTTCATCTAACCTGCCTGAGGTCACCTGGGCAGAAGACTCTTGTATAGTAGTTAATTATTTTTTGTAAGCATTCCATCATCATCATTTATTTATTTATATAGCGCCAGCATATTCTGTAGTGCTTCACAATTGGGAACAAACACATTAATAAAACAATACTGGGTAATACAGACAGACAGGTAAGAGGGTCCTGCTCACAAGCTTACAATCTATCTCAGATAAGGACTACTGCCTCTTAAGAGAATGTACAGGGGCAGCATGGTGGCTCAGTGGTTAGCATGGTGGCTCAGTGGTTAGCACTTCTGCCTCACAGCACTGAGGTCATGTGCTCAATTCCCAACCATAACCTTATCTATCTGGAGTTTGTATGATCTCCCCATGTTTGCGTGGGTTTCCTCGGGGTGCTCCAGTTTACTCCCACACTCCAAAAACATACTGGTAGGTTAATTGGCTGCTATCAAATTGACCCTAGTCTCTCTCTCTCTCTCTGTCGGTGTGTGTGTATGTTAGGGAATTTAGACTGTAAGCTCCAATGGGGCAGGGACTGATGTGAGTGAGTTCTCTGTACAGCGCTGCGGAATTAGTGGCGCTATATAAATCAATGATGATGATGATGATGTACCATTATGCAGGACCCATTTTAAAGCCATTTTATTTATTGTACTGTACCTGTCATTATAACAGCCAGGTATGATTCACATTTAAACACTTCAAATGTCTAAACCCTGTCCCAGTCGCTCCTGCTTCACAGGAATGTGAATGAATGAGGGCAACTCTGTGTCAAAGTCTTGCCTGAGCTTCAAGTACAGAGTCAAGAAAACTATTCTTAGTAGACAGCCCCAGTGCCTCTGTTATCGGGGACATTTCTACAAGGGCTACACAACACCCCAGGCTTGGAAAGGAAAGTTCTGCTGAACAGCCTGGTCACGCTTGCCAAATGATCTGTTTCAGTACAAGTTTCCTATGTCTGGTAGCCTGCTTGATACTAGTTGGTGAATAGGAAAACGGAAAGTTCTATTTCAAACTTAACTGATAAAAACACATTGTAGAAAACCACAGAGAGAAGCTAGTAAATAAAAACAACTTATTTCATCAAACGTTACAGGATGCCATGTACAAGATAATAAAATTATTCATCTGAATATAGGAAATCCCTTTAAAGACTTTCCTTTTTACTTATAGTAGATGTCCCCTCATAATAAGCATTTCACCTCTGGACCCCTGCACAGTTATTCGGTGATTTGGCAGCATAACTAGATCTGCCTGTGAGTGGACAGATCTACTGGCAGTAGATGGGTGAATACTAAGATTTGATTGGTTGCTGAAGGATGGTGCATCATTATAGGAAGCAGAAAACAGAAGTAAACTGCCCTTTAAATTAAACACTGCTTTGACCTCCAGTTACTTTTCAGTTATAAGGGAGACATGACGGTACTTTTTCCATATACTATATAATGCATTTACTACAATTTAAATGAAAACATGTTCTGCATCCTTCACTCCTATAGAATTCCCCACATACAATGTGTTTTGTTCAATACTCCTCCAATGTAAGATGATGAACTGTTTCAGCTTCCACGTGAGCTTCATCGATGGGTGAATTATCCCACAGACATCTGTGGCGTCTCCCCCGGTCTCTACTACTCCTGCTCTCCATCCTCCAATCATCCGAATAACAATAAGACACCTGCGATCCGTTGTCATGCCCCTGGCTACCACAGCAGGAAATCTATAGGCTGATTATAGCTCAGGTAGAGACCGTCTCATCCACCTGCCCGTCCCATCCTGTAATTGTTCCCCCTTGACCGGAGGATCTGTCTGATCCAACAACGGCGGAGACAGAGGAAGTAAGTGTAACGCTTCTCCGTATTCAAGACAGCTTCTGCAGCTAATTAGCAGAGAGGGCCAACGAGCTCTCATTGGGTCTGTGCGACGGTCTGATTTTTTTTTTTTTTTACCATTTTAATTGTTTGAAGTTTATGCATAAAAGAAGCCTAATGACAGTGAAGGGAGATGCATTTAGTTCTGTTACTAAACCTGAGTAAAAAGGTCACTTGCTATTTATCTGTGTTTTCCCCGTGTTGCCTTCAATTAGTGTGTTAGTCAGATGAGAACAGAGCGGTGCTGAAGGTGGGACATCTGTGATTGTGCAGCTCAAACAGAGCTTAACGAGGACTATATTGGCCCTCGTCAGGTTAGCAGTTCTGGGGCCCTTTCTTTCAATCTCTGAAGAGCCTGTCACAGATTACACCAGCAGTGCCCATGAAATAATTCTACCTTTCTTAATTATACCAACATTGGTCCTATACCAACCTTGGTTACATATTACGTTATCATGTTATATCAGCGGTGCCCTCATACTATATCAGCATTTCCTTCTTATTACATCAACCTGATATAATTCAAGCATTTCCCCCATGTTATATGAGCATCAAACTCATATTATACATGTGGTGCTTGTGTCACACCCAATAAGATATTTTAGGTTTAAGAAAGAACATAACAAAGTATCCACCACACTAAGATATAAGCTTCCTACTTTGTGGACATGACTGGCTGATCTGTATACATGGCTTTAAACAACAAGTGAAATTTATGTTGGTGACAGCATAATATGTAGAATCCTCATCTAATGACCAGTAAATGAAGCAGCGCACGATCTGATGAACAGTATATGATACAGAGCCCCCTTCTCTTTAACAATATATAATGCAGAGTCTGATAACCAGTGTATAATGCAGGGCTCTTTGTGATGACTACTATATCATTATTAGCAGTGGGAAAATATAGTAGAATAATTGGGGCTAGATTTACTAAACTGCGGGTTTGAATAAGTGGAGATGTTGCCTATAGCAACCAATCAGATTCTAGCTGTCATTTATTTAGTACGTTCTACAAAATGACAGCTAGAATCTGATTGGTTGCTATAGGCAACATCTCCACTTCTTCAAACCCGCAGTTTAGTAAATATACCCCTTGGTCTCTAGGTCCTATCTCCAAAAACGCATCCAAGATGGCACCCTGACTAGCTGTGGCTCTGCCAGCTCCCTCCATCGAGACAGCGGATCCACTACCATCGTGGGATTGAACCCTCTAATAGGGTCCAGTAGGTTCACCCTGTGGCCTGGCCGCCTCAGGGACCCCGCTGCTGCCTGGATGCTCTGGCCAGTCCCCCCACAACCTGCATGCCACTGGTACTGGGATGCTCCGTAACCGGGTCCCCACAGGTTGCACAGCTAGCCAGCTCTTCAATTTGGTTGCACCCCTAAGGGTTTGGCTGCCGCTTCTACCGGCTACACAACTGGGGTACCTATTTGCCTCCTGCCTGGTGGCTACGATGGCTACCATGCACCACCAACTAGGCCACAAAATGGGCGGGGATTCTCAGAGAAGTGGACGTAGGTTTACCTAACTCTGCCCACTTGTGGGTGGAACAGGGTGGGCTTATTTTGTCCTGATTTCAAGATTCTAAATGTTGGGAGGTGGCCTGGAGAATAAAGAGTTAACATATTGCCTCGCCGGGTCAGTCACACGGGATATATCTATGCATGACCTGGTTAGCTTTATAAGAATATTTACTTTTGCTGTAAGTGCTAATTTAACATTTGGGCAGCACCCTTTGCACTGTTGTACGTTACAGGATTGTGTCTCTTTGTGCAGTGCATTGAATATCATTTTTGCCTTGAGGGCAGAGTCATTTAATTTTTTGCTGTAATTTAATAAAATGTTGTGGTCTGGAATTTTGTTTTAAAATCGGGACATATCCAGGGACAAATCTTTAACCCCCAGGGGGTATATTTACTAAACTGCGGGTTTGAAAAAGTGGAGATGTTGCCTATAGCAACCAATCAGATTCTAGCTGTCATTTATTTAGTGCATTCTACAAATGACAGCTACAATCTGATTGGTTGCTATAGGCAACATCTCCACTTTTTAAAACCCACAGTTTAGTAAATATACCCCCAGGACTGTTTCTGGAAATTAGGCTGTGCATATGTTGCCTGCTCTGATGTCTGTTTAATGCCCCGTTGTGTGTAGTGATGGGTACTCTTTAAATAGACCCTTCTAGTTCCATTGGTAACATAATGCATCTCTCACTGTCTCAGCAGTAATATTTCTGCACCTATGTGTAGAATATGAAGGAGATACATAAACACTGCTGGTGATTTGCAAGGCAGCAGGTAGACCTGCCCTACGTTTATCTATGCCCCCTCCCTCCCACAGACATCCAGTCCGTCCGGGGAACCCCAAAATAGACCTATTTTTTTGTTTTACAAATTTGTGCATTTAAAAAACAAAACATAAAAACCAACCGGTCTTTTGCCCTGGGATATACCGCGATTCATTCATGAGATGTCAGAAAGGAACTATAATATTTAGGAATAACTCCTCAACAATTAATGTTAATGATTCATTTAGGAATTAGAAGTAATGTGTGAATTGGGGGTACAAAGTCCACAGGGCCCTTATACCGAGATAACTGAAGTGAGAATGCAGCGGATTCCGTGGGTCTGTCCGATACAGGATAAGATACTGTTGATAATGCCAGTTAAACGGGCAGAAAGACTGATTGCACACAGTGCAGCCATCGTGCTGTGTTCCACTCGCTGCAGCCTCTTTACACGAGCTAGCCCTTGTACCGATCATATGCCGGAGCAAGAATTGTAGAATACTGATTGGAGCTTTCCCCATGGGGGAATCTGGGACACTGGCACAGGCTCGTTAGTGCTGACCTTGGCATGGGTTGTGGTGGCTGATGGATAGGGTACCCAGCCGGACAAAGCCCTGGGGACCCCCTCAACATATCCATTATTGTCCCATCAGCGCCTCCCATGACCCCTCCCCAGTTCTGAATGCCACAGCCATCAGGAAGAGTATAAATCTATGTCTGGTTGTGGGGAGAAGAGGAGGGGGGGACAAGGAATGAAAAATGTCCTTTTTATGACTCTTACAACAAAGCAGCCTGGTGCAGACAAGTCATTCTGTGCTGGGAGGAGGATGGGAAGGAGAGAAAAGAGGTTAGGGCTCTGGGAAGTTAGGAGGAAGGAAACATTACAGATTAACCCATTTCAGGCTCACTCTAGTGCAGAGCTACTATATATAGCTGAATACCTGGTGTTATGTATGACACCGTGCAAAGTGCGAGCTGCTGTTTGTTTTTAATGGATGGGTTTATTGGATAAGCATTTTAACTGTACTTAGCTGTAATTAGACTGTTAGGCACATTGACAATTCTGTTTTAGTGTTTTTAAGAAAAAACTTTTTTCTCAAGAATATGTACTGTATAATATATACAGTATTACTAGGGTGTTCTAGTACAGTGGTGCTTAACCTGTTATTAGCTGGGGCTCCAAGTGTCAGTGTGTCATTGTCCTGGGACCCCCAGTGTCAGTGTGCCATTGTCCTGGGACCCCAAGTGTCAGTGTGCCATTGTCCTAAGTGTCAGTGTGTCATTGTCCTGGGACCCCAAGTGTCAGTGTGCCATTGTCCTAAGTGTCAGTGTGCCAATGTCCTGGGACCCCCCAGTGTCAGTGTGCCATTGTCCTGGGACCCCCACTGTCAGTGTGCCATTGTCCTAAGTGTCAGTGTGTCATTGTCCTGGGACCCCAAGTGTCAGTGTGCCATTGTCCTGGGACCCCCAGTGTCAGTGTGACATTATCCTGGGACCCCAAGTGTCAGTGTGCCATTGTCCTGGGTTCCCCAGTATCAATGTGCCATTGTCCTGGGACCCCAAGTGTCAGTGTGCCATAGTCCTGGGACCCCCAGTGTCAGTGTGACATTATCCTGGGACCCCAAGTGTCAGTGTGCCATTGTCCTGGGACCCCAAGTTTCAGTGTGCCATTGTTCTGGGACCCCAAGTGTCAGTGTGCCATAGTCCTGGGATCCCAAGTGTCAGTGTGCCATTGTCCTGGGACCCCCAGTGTCAGTGTGACATTATCCTGGGACCCCAAGTGTCAGTGTGCCATTGTCCTGGGACCCCAAGTGTCAGTGTGCCATTGTCCTGGGACCCCCAAGTGTCAGTGTGTCATTGTCCTGGGACCCTAAGTGTCAGTGTGTCATTGTCCTGGGACCCCAAGTGTCAGTGTGTCATTGTCCTAGGACCCCAAGTGTCAGTGTGTCATTGTCCTGGGACCCCAAGTGTCAGTGTGTCATTGTCCTGGGACCCCCAGTATCAGTGTGTCATTGTCCTAGGACCCCAAGTGTCAGTGTGTCATTGTCCTGGGACCCCAAGTGTCAGTGTGTCATTGTCCTGGGACCCCCAGTATCAGTGTGTCATTGTCCTAGGACCCCAAGTGTCAGTGTGTCATTGTCCTGGGACCCCAAGTGTCAGTGTGTCATTGTCCTAGGACCCCAAGTGTCAGTGTGTCATTGTCCTGGGACCCCCAGGATCAGTGTGCCATTGTCCTGGGACCCCAAGTGTCAGTGTATCCAGGACTCTGGCCATACATTGCTCAGCTCTGCTCTAGTATATGAATATGAAGCATGACTCAAATGCAATACTTAAGTATTGCATTTGCATTAACTTAAGGCAGTAGATAAAGCAAAGCTACAGTTTTGTTTCGTAAAAGCAATGCAACTGATAAAAAAAATAATGAAAAACACACTACACTGTAAATGATAGTATCCAAACCATCACCTTACCATCATTTATTAAACACCTTAATGAGGGTACATTTTGTATAATAAGAAAAAGTTAAAAATAATGATGGATTGGGTGCAAAGTGCAAATACGCATGACATGTCTCACTTTCCAAACCCTGATCGCAGTGAACTCTTACAACAATCTAGACAACCGGCCAGAAACATTGCTCGTTGCTGTGTGACCAAGGAACAGCAAATCTGCTAATATATGCACAATAATAATATTTAGACCATTATGGGTCTTCTAGATGTCCTCCGTTCTTCTAAAATATGGCCGGATGGGCGATATGGGGCTGTATCTCCTACAGACTAAAATCAGACCCAAACCCGCTTAGTATTCTCTGCACAATGACATTTACGGGGATTAATTTCGATATTATTACTATAATGTCTATCAGGTTTTATCCTTTATGAAATTTTAGTATCTACTTATTAATAACAATGTAAATAAAATAGCAAGCTGTATAATTCCCTACTGTTTTGCAACAGCTCACTGGGTGAATCCGGTGACTTATTATCACCGTCTGAGATAATGATCATGCTTGGTCTTCCAGGATTAAAAACCGAAGGGATTAAAAGGAAAAAAAACAAAACAGCTGATAAAGCCATGGTATAGTCTCCCAGTAGCTGTATCAGTGCCTCGTACAGCAAGATAAAGATACGGTTATTGTTAAGACTCAGGCAAACAATTTACGAAAGGGCGATTTGCTTAAAACTGCCGGATAGAGGTGAAACCGCCAGTAAAACTACTGAAAACAACCGGTTTACAAAAACACTTTACAAATGGCCATTGCGCTTTTTTAACATGATCAAAATATAAACAGCCGGATTTACTAAGCTGCTGTATGACAAATTGCCGGGAAATACGCCAGCAAAACAAGAGAGGAGGTGTATAGTTACTGTAGCGGTGATTGACGGCAGGACAGGACGACAGTTCCGTTGTCTGAAATAAGTGGCAGTCGCATCACCAGTCCACTATAGCCCTGGTCATTATACACATCGCTCCACTTGTCTAGGACAGAGACAAAACACATGTAACTTGCAATGAGACTTCAGCGGTTGATGCACATGTCAAAGATGAAACTGTCAATCATTCGTCTATGTTTTGAAGTTACATTCAGAAAGCAAAGAAATGATTGACAGCTTTACCTCTTCAGATATTGATGACATATCAAGGAGCAGAATATTGGCAGGCAGCTGCAGACTTGCAAAAGACTGGAAGCTTTTGGTCACTGCTCTCGATGATATTATTATTATTATCATCACCATTTATTTATATAGCGCCACTAATTCCGCAGCGCTGTACAGAGAACTCACCCACATCAGTCCCTTCCCAATTGAAGCTTACAGTGTAAATTCCCTAACATACACATACACACACAGACAGACATAGAGAGAGACTATGGTCAATTTGATAGCAGTCAATTAACCTACAAGTATGTTTTTAGAGTGTGGGAGGAAACCGAGCACCCGGAGGAAACCCACGCAAACATGGGGAGAACATACCAAACTCCACACAGATAAGGCCATGGTTGGGCGCTGTGAGGCAGAAGTGCTAACCACTGAGCCAACGTGCTGTCCCACAGTGGCTCAGTGGGGAGTCTATAGCAGTGGTCTCTAAACTCATTTACACTGCGAACCCCCTACCAGGGCCGGATTAACCATAGGGCTAACTGGGCTACAGCCCAGGGGCCTATGGCATCCAGGGGGCCCTTGAAAGTGCTCAACAGCAGTATTGATCGGTTGGGGCGGGGGCGCGATCAGTGCTGCTGAGCACTTTCACTGCAGTCCTTCTCCGGCGCGCTGTAGTCTCCTTACTGAGGAGATCTCGTGAGTCTCACTTTCACGAGATCTCCTCAGTAAAGAGAGTGCAGCGCACCGGAGAAGGAGGTAAGTGCCGGGGGGGGGGGGGGGGCGCTGGCAGCTCTGATCACGGGGAGGGGGGAGGGGGCGCGGGCATCTCTGATCAGGGGGGGCGCGGGCCCAAGATAGGTAAACCTAATTTTGATGTAATCATAGTCGTATTTAAATTTTTGGGCATTTTGAGAGATTATCTTTTTGTTGGTCGTGATGATGTTTTGTAAGGGGGGAGGGGTTCAGCACATGGCTGATCAGATTCAGAAGTTGATGTTGCTGCATTTTGTGTGTTTTCCAGGGCCATCAGTTTACTTCCCTTGTATAACCAACGATTCATAAATCGATCCTAGCCAGAAAGAGGCGATTAGCTCTTTGTTTATATTTGTTATTAACTAGGTAAGAAACATTGTCATTCTTGTTGAATACTGTGCTATGTTGTGGTTAGTGAGGGAGGAGGCAGTGATATGCTTCCCCCCCAGCCAGTGACATTTTCAGAAATCAGTGGGCCTGTGTGCAACATTAGTCATTGGGTCCCCCCACCCCTCAACAAAATGCAAATAAAGGTGCCCACAGATTCAAGCTAAGCAAAGAGCTATCTAGCCCACTGAAGTTGCTGCAAAGTGGAATAGACTCCAATGTTACTACAGTAAAATGTCATATCTTCAGATACTGTAGAACTACAAGTACCATGCTAGCTGCAGAAAATCTGACAACCTGTAGCTCTCCAGATGGTGACAGTCCACTCTGATAATTCTCTCCTTGGCCGGACTTTATGTCACCTGACAGGAAACGCATCACAAGTAGACTCATCCACTTGACATCTTTCCGAGAATTCCCAGGGAACAATTCAAGTACCCCCTAGGGGTTCCCGAACCACTGGTTGGAAATTACTCCAACTGTCACTCCAACTGTTAGGGAACCACAAGCATGGCTGCCATCAGAATTTGTGGGGCCCAGTACAATTGAAACAGGCAGGGTCCCACCCTCTCCTCCTCGATCCTCCCCCTGGGCCCAGTGGATACAGAGGTATAACGTGGAGCATGTACTGATGGGCACTACATGCCCCTTACAAACTCCTCAGACCTCCCCACATGCAGCGATATTGTTCTGATGGTGAATTTGCTGACACCTTATCCTGTCGACACATCCATGCTGTTTACATGGTTAAATATAGACAATGTGATTGTCTACAGTGGTAATGTTGACAGTCACAATGTCTGCATTAAACAGGCATTGCCGGTGAGCCCCCCCCACAGACTCCAGTACTTGGGCTGCTCCACAACTTGCAGAGCACGGCAGTGTGGTAAATTCAAAGTTTCAGCCTTGTGGGTAAGTAACTGATGCTGCAATAGATTGGATAGAACACACAGTCAATACAATCAGTAGATGCATACAATGCGCAGCCCCATCCTGGCTGTTTGCATACCTAGGCGGGTGCCCAACAGCGCTGTCTTCTCTCCAATGTGCCGAATCAGGGAACTATAGGAGGTTCACGCCTCCTAATAGTCCCAATTTTAGCTGGACTGTCCTGATTCTCAGACCCAGAAGAGTTGTCTATCTAAAAGAGGACATGAATTGGGCAGCACGGTGGCTTACTGGTTAGCACTTCTGCCTCACAGCACTGGGGTCATGAGTTCAATTCCCGACCATGGCCTTATCTGTGAGAAGTTTGCATGTTCTCCCCATGTTTGCGTGGGTTTCCTCTGGGTGCTCCGGTTTCCAAAAACATACTGGTAGGTTAATTGGTTGGTAAAAAAAAAAAAATTGACCCTAGTCTGTGTGTGTGTATGTGGGTTAGGGAATGTAGACTGTAAGCTCCAATGAGGCAGGGACTGATGTGAGTGAGTTCTCTGTACAGCGCTGCGGATTTCGTGGCACTATATAAATAAATGGTGATGATGATGATGAATTCACATTAATGTGGCTATGATTGGGAGGCCCAGTTTAGTGTATGGGGTGAGACTCATATTGTCCCTATTTTATATTCATTGAAGAACTACGTAGGAGGAAGGATGAACATGGGTAAATACCAAGGCTTTCTTACACGAACAAACTTTTAAGTACAAATGTTTAAAGGGTCGCGAGAGTCACTAGCTAGAGGAGTAATTCCAAAGGACTCGAAAAGTGCGAATGTAGCCCCATTGCACAAAAGTGGTAGCAAGGAAGAGGCAGCAACTACCGACCACTGAGCCTTACATCAGTAGTAGGGAAATTGATGGAAACACTTTTAAAAGAAAGAGTTGTAGAATATCTCAAACCCAGCAACTTACAAGATCCCAAACAGCATGGATTTACTGGAGGAGATCATGTCAAACAAATCTTATTGACTTTATAGACTGGGTGACTAAAATAATACATCAAGGGGGTACGTAGATCTGGCTCATATAGACTTTAGTAAGGCTTTTGACACTGTCCCACATCACAGACTGTTAAATAAACTTGAAAGCTTGGGATTGGGTTCTTAGATGGTTGAAGGGATAAGATCTTGGTTGCAGGATATAAAACAGAGTTATAGTAAATGGAGAGCATTCACAGGAGGGAAAGGTTACCAGTGGAGTACCCCATGGATCTGTACTTGGACCAGTGCTTTATAATATCTTTATTGGTGACATTGTAAATGGTATCAAAGGGTAGGTATGCCTTTTTGTGGATGACACAAAGATATGCGGGAGAGGTAAAACAAAGGATTGATGATCTAGGTAGACTAGAGGAATGGTCAAGAGAGTGGCAACTACAGTTTAATGACAAACAATGCAAAATCATGCACTTGGGTCTCAAAAACCCAAAGGCTAAATATAGTATTAACAGCATTTTAATAGAAACTACTGAGGAAGAAAGGGATCTAGGAGTCACTAATGTAACAAAGCAATTAGATTAGGCAAGTCAGATGCCACTGTACAGGTCATTGGTACGGCCTCATCAAGAATACTATGTTCAGTTCTGGAGGCCATATCTCCACAAGGATATAAATACATTAGAGACTGTACAAAGAAGGGCAACTAACATGGTGCATGGTCTACAGCACAAAACTTACCTGGAAAGACTAAAAAAATCTTAATATGTATAGTTTAGAGCAGAGAAGGGAAAGGGGGGACATGATAGAAACTTTCAGATATATCAAGTGTTATAACAAGGTACAGGAGGGAAACATTCTAAAAAAGAAGAGAAGTATTAGAACACGAGGACATGCACTGAGACTGGAGGGAAGTAGGTTCAGAGGAAATTTCACAGAAAGGGTAGTGGATAAGTGGAATAGACTCCAATCAGAGGTGGTAGAGGCTAATACAGTAGAGCAATGTAAACATGCTTGGGATAGGCATAAGGATATCCTTACAAAAGAATGAAGGATCAAATAAGGGTTGAGGCTACCATAGATTAAAAAATGGGCAGACTAGACGGGCCAAGTGGTTCTTATCTGCCGTCAAATTCTGTGTTTCTATGTTTTTGAAGTCAGGTTTAGTTCTCGTACAACAGAAACGGAATGAACCGCAAACCACAATATGTGAGATTCTGGATGTATAAATGTATAGGACAATGTTCAATTACCAGAAGAAAATCTCTTTGTACCCTGCTTGTACCTCAGATGAGGCCCGATGCCTCATCAAAATAATTGCCCCTGTATGTGTTTGTATAATAAAATGTATATAATTTAATGTATATATTTATATTATATGTAATATATGGTTTGGAAGCAGTCACATGATAGGTAAGGTATCTGGATAACTGCACATTATATACAGGCCGCCATGCCTCACTTTTACAGGCAGTCTCTTCTCTTATTTTATGAGCGCAGTTTACAACAGCATTTTTAAGGGGGCGGCTGACCGCCAGTTTTAAGTGTGTTTTATTTCAAGCCCTAACACTTAGCACTAAGCCGGAAGCCCAGCCGGCTCTCTCTTTCAGCCATTTAACCTCCATTTACTAAGAAATAAAGCAAAATTGATGCTGATTTGGGTCTGCTCAGGGGATGCTTCTGATCCATAAAAGGCCTCTTTGCCTGCAATTTGCAGCGCCGGGCTGTCACATCGCAGAGGCGCAAGTCTGATAATGATAAAGCTTTATAGCTGGCCTGTTCGCATCTAACAGCAAAGTAATGTAACATTTTCATTTGGCTGCAATTAATGTTAATGTCTGCTATGAAAATTGTCATTAAATACCATTTTAAAATCCATTCAATTTGCATATGCAAACCCAATTTGCTATCAGGTGAAATATATACAACACTGCGTCTTATCGTTTAATCTTAAAGGCATTTTCCTGGCCTTGGCAGCTTTAAAACGGATTTCTCGGTTTGTTAACTGTGCGATTGCTGGAAAATCCAGCGGCGCAATGTATCCATCATTACAGCAGGGATACAGATAGGCTTTATACACCGATGATTCCTATTCATTGTTCCTCACTAAATGGAGATGTTGCCTATAGCAACCAAACAGATTCTAGTTGTTTATTTAGTACATTCTACAAAATGATAGCTTGAATCTGATTGGTTGCTACAGGCAACACCTCCACTTTTCAAACCCGCTGGAAAACTCGCAGCTTGATAAATTTACCCCCTGGTTTCTCTCGAAAAAACCCAGGGCGGGAACTATACCTAGAAACATACCTGCCTAATATTTCTTGTTTTCTCTGGCAGGTCCTGATTTTATGGTGGGCGGGCGTGGGCTTGTTGATTTGGCGTTTGGTCTATATAAATAGGAGCCTGGCGGTGTAGATAAGGAGTGTGGTTCATTTTTATCCTGATTTCCCCCCCGGAATGTTGGGAGAAGACACTAAGTTAAGTGAAATTAATATGTTAGAATAATTTTGCAAAATATTTATCACATTTTACTCTGTGTTACTCATGATCTGGCATTGCCCACCCATTTGGGTGACACTATATGACGTATGGGGCCTTCTTGAGTTGGCCGTTTGCAGTGTTCAGAGTTTGTATGTCCTGTACATACAAGACACACGGTTAGAACATACTTGCCAACTCTCCCTGAATGTCAGGGAGACTCCCTGAAATAGGGGTGATCTCCCTCACTCCCTGAAGAGTCTGGCATTCTCCCTGATGCTGAGCCCGTACAAGACGTGATTGGCTTCGCCATCTGTGGCATGATGACACAGTTCAGAAATTGTGTCCTATGTCCATGTATTGATGTCTATGGAGGTGGCCATTTTCATGGAGACCAAGATTTAATCAAAGACTGACAGGTAAGACAACATGACTTCAGTAATGGAGACAGAAATGTAAAAGACACTTCAGTCTCTAGAGATTGATTAGCTGCTTTTCTTTAACGCATAGTTGCCTACTCTCCCGGAATGTCCGGGAGACTCACGCAAAAATGATGTAATTCGTCAAGCCCTACTCCTGCACGCCCACCTCCCCCGGGATATCCCTGACGCCAACGAGAAAAAGTTGGCAAGTATGGGTTAGACCAGGTGAGTGACTGAAAGTTACTGTAAATGATGCAAAAAAAATCAAAGCTATAGACATCATAATTTGGGTAAATTGGAGATCCAGACAGGCCGAGTAGCCTGATCTCTTCCGGCATCATTGGGACCTGTTATGTGCAGTGGGAAGATGATAGAGCACATGGGCCGATAGACCTCATCTGTGATCACCTTCTGACCACTTGCCAACATGTTCGATAGTGATCCAATCTATTTAGATCTAGGAACTTTGTGCAAACATTTTGACAAGATAGTGTAGAAAGGAAAGGGAAAACAATCAACCTCATTGGACAATCTCAAGCTTTCTCCACCACTGCCCTGCAGCTTTGTCCTTCTATGCTCCACAGTAGTGTTAGCGGTTCTCCGTGTTTGCCAGCTCTGGCTCCGCAGCCCTGCTATCAGCTCTTCCTCAACTCCAGCCTGAGCTCTGCTCCGGGTCCAGGCAATGGAGATGGCTCAAAGCTTCAGAGCAAGAGCGCTGGCCATCCAGACTCCAGGTTCTCCTCCTCGTCTATTCCACTCCAACAACTGGTCACATGACTCCATACAACTCATTAAAAATGCAATGTTGACATTAAACATGGCTCAGGACAGAAAATTTGATATGAAGGAATAAGGAAAAAGCAAAGTAAGTAGTCAAGTAGCAACTGGATGTGGAAACCACAGCAACCAATCAGATTCTAGTTATTTTCGACAATGTACTAGATAAATGATAGAATCTGATTGGTCCACTTTTAGAAGGTTTAATTGAGCCGTGCCATGATCTTAAAATAAGTAAACCATACTTGATATTTTATATACATATTCAGCATATGACCAATTACATCAAACTAATACAAGATATGGTACGGTGTATTTTTTTGTAAGTAAGAAAGTATTGGAAAGTTCCTCTCTTAGTATTTTTTTCCCTTCTTATTTTGCTAAAACCTTTTCTGTGGTTTTGGAGTCATTTTGTCCTAACCTCTTGCTGCTCACACCTGGCTCGATGTTGTTTCAACTACAGTAAGTCGTCAACAAGGTCAATTTATAGTTGTAACTGTTCTCTTCCGTCTATTTCCCCCCTTGGGATAAACAGCCCACCTTCATGGGCTATTAGCTAAAGTGCAGAGCTGGGACTTAAAACGTATTAATGTTCAGTGTTTGCTCCAGTTTGACCCATAGACCTTTGAGTGCAATATTTGGTGATCTGCAGGGGGGAAAGTGAAGTACTTTGTAGGACGGGGTCCTGATGGGCGTTTATCTGGGCTGTGAGAAGCTTTTAAAAAGGCCACATACGAGCAAGACATATTTGGAACGGCGGGCGATGACAGCCGCGGGTTTATATTATCTTTGCAGTGTCCCATAATGTGAAATAAACAGGGAAAGTTAAATACAATTAGTAGATAAAAAGTTACTGAACTTTAACTGTAATAACTTTGAATGGTTTCTTTTTGGCCTTTTTTAAATAACACTTAAAATGGATAAGCTAATAAGTTGTATTGTCACCAATGAAAGCTTATTGGCGACAATAGAGCCACCTACTGTTGTGCACAAAGTATAATTGGCTCAGTGGTCAACACTTCTGCCTCTCACAGCAGTGAGGTCATGAGTTCGATTCCCGACCATGGCCTTATTTGTGTGGTGCTTCATCATCATCATCATTTATTTATATAGCGCTACAAATTCCGCAGCGCTGTACAGAAAATTAATTCACATCAGTCCCTGCCCCATTGGAGCTTACAGTCTAAATTCCCTAATATACACATACAGAGAGAGAGAGAGAGAGAGAGAGACTAGGGTCAATTTGATAGCAGTCAATTAACCTACTAGTATGTTTTTGGAGTGTGGGGGGAAACCGGAGCACCCGGAGGAAACCCACACAAACACCACACAGATAAGACCATGGTCGAGAATTGAACTCATGACCCCAGTGCTGTGAGGCAGAAGTGCTAACCACTGAGCCAACGTTCTAAGTGGTTTGTATGTTCTCCCCGCGTTTGGCTGGGTTTCCTCCAGTTGCTCCAGTTTCCTCCCACACTCCAAAACGCCCCAGAAATGGTCCTGAAATATCCTCCACCCAAAAGACCAGAACAAGTCAGAATGAATGTATCTCAAACTCTGAACTATCAGTACATTAATGCAGTAAAATATATATAGTTCATTGTAAAATTTCATAGCAAAAACGCTACAATAAAATAAACGTTATTTGAAACATTTTAAAATAAAAATATTACTGTTTAGAATATTTGCTTAATAATTGTGACCGATTCCAAGAGCAAATATGAATATTTCTGATGCCTTATTAACTATGACTATTCTTGAGTTTAATTATTGAGATATTCCACTAGTGCTATATGTTTGATGAGTCTTTGTAATGATTTTATGAAGTCAATACACTTTTCGTTGGATCTGGAAGTATACACAAATCCAAATTTTGGAATCTTACTCCAGAAAAAGTGCATTAGTTTGCAATAAAATATCTCATTTACAATGAAGATAATACATAGAATTTTATACGTCAGTTTTAAACAGACCCTTCTGTAGAACCGGGTCTCTTACCTGGTGGAGATCCCATAGGTCATGCCGGGGGGTAAGCGCAGTCCGTGATGTTTAGCGTGTCCTTCGGTAACAGGGCGCCAGATGTCGTGGGTGTTGCGGAATGTTTGATGTTCGGCCGCAGTGACCAGTCCGGACTTCACAGCTTCCCGGTTGAGGGCTACAAAGTCGCTCTCTAATTTTCTCTGGCGAGCTTTGGCCTCCACAGACCGCCAGTGACCTATGGCTGTTGATGAAAAGGAGCAAATATAAAATAATCCAAAACAGTAATTATACACTTTTAGGATCATTAAAGGTAAACAACACTTAAAAACAATATTCCACAGAAACCCCTCATCTCCTTAATTAGTAGAACCACCCCAAAGCTCTGGTGGATTGGGAGATATTCAGCACCAACCTGATGCTGTCAGTCTGGAGTAGTTCCAAGTCAACTGCAGGCACCGAATGTTGGTCGACAGAGTGAGCGGATGCAGCAGTCGTCCAATCAGCTGTGATTACATTCCACGCCAAGTGTTTACTTTAGAACTTCTCCAGACTGTTGGCATGAGCAGACAATCAGTTGAAGCGCTAGAGCTGGTGCTCCCAATGAGAGCTTTGGCAAAGATCACCTCCCCCGCGGTTAGAGTACAGAGTTACAAGCGTGGAATATAATACAGAAATGCAAGTTGCTCAATCAATTTATAGGTTCACAGCAGGTGCCTGGAAGGGAGGGGTTAAGTGTAAAAGGAGAAAATACAGATACAATTCCCCAGCACCCTGCTGTGAACCAGTAAATGAGCCGCTATTCTACTTGTACATAAAATACAGAATTCTAAGTTACAATTTGCAAATGTATGATAAGCCACCCATCCAGTCAAGGTGCATCTGCTAATAGGGTGGTCCTGACTTTAAACAATGAGTGTCCCTATATACTGGGTCATTCATTCATGTGTTTTTAAATTAAGCGCTAACAGAGCAAGAGGTACCCCAGGGGCCTCCAAATGGCAATAGAGCACCAGCACTCCCCATCAGCTACTGATACCAAACATGACTCTCAAATAACAATACAAAAGGTGGGGTTATATCATATTATCCTTCCATAGTATACTGTACTACGTACAGGAGGTATGAGAGGTCCGTGTAGCCCATACCTCATTTAATGTCTATAAGTGTATACTAAGCACCGCCTATTATTAAATATGGAGACTATTTTGTTTTGTGAACTCTCTCTCTCATAACAATCTCATACCTTCAGCCACTCCTCCGTCCTTCAGGAAACTATTTTGCCCATAGGTAAAGTTTGGTCCAGGTAAAGAGTAGCATTTCCTCATGGACTTTCCAAGTTCCGCCTAAAGAGACAAATTAATATACACCGACTTTAATTACAATCATATTTCATTCAAAATTAATATAACACGTACTTTGGTTAGAATGTTTAGGTAAGCTTCCTTGTTGTGTTGTTTTTTGCTTATTATTCAGAAAAACAAACAGCATAGTTGCCTTTTAGAGATTTGGCTTAGAAAATTTGGACCATGGAAAAGACCCTATTTTCAATAATGACCATCAGGTGCAATGCAAATACTTAGAAAGACAATACTTGCTTCCACAGATTGAAAAAGAGATTTCTCATTGTGAAACGCGCCGTAGAGGCCTTCCTGATCGATCGGGCCTGGTGTTTGCAGTGACGGAGAGCAGCTTTAGTCAGCCGTTATATAAATATGCTTAGTCGTGGCCACGACTAAGCATATCCAGCGAAACGCGCGTCGGTGTTTCACTGGATGCTTTTTGCCTATTGCTTTAATTTTGAATGGAGGTCTTTCCCATGGACTTGTGAATTTGCTCAATTAAGCCCAGAGTTAGTGGAGCAGTGTTGAGGTAGTCAGCAATACACCCCCCATAATTTGATTAAGCCGGGTGCTGTTCCTCCACTTGATTAACAACAATAGCCACACATCATTTAGTTTGGTGGTTTATGATTATCCAGATAGAAAGGCTGTCTGGTTTTGTATCAGGATTTTTCTCCACTACTCTATATACAATTGAAGGAGGCTTATTATAGCGGTTATCCATCCATGATTCTCCTTTATTATATATAGCTAGGCATGCATCCAGTTAGTTTTAATTATACATTGGTTTTAACTTTTGATATTTTATATATCTCGCTGTTATATACAGAGGAACAAGCTCTGTGGGTCCTTGAGCTCCCCCAATATTTGTGTTGCCCATATTTGCTCACTCTCCCGGAATTCTAGGAGACTCCCGAATTCCGCGTTGGTCTCCCAGACTCCCGGGAGAGCAGGCCATTCTCCCGAATCCTGTCCAAGATGGGAGCCTCCATTGCATCATTTTGGCCCTGTCCTCCGCATCAAAATGAGCCTTTCTCCTTAATGACGAGATTAGCCCTAACCTTCTCTGTCCTCACACTTCACCTCCCTTCTGGGATCTCCTGGAGGGAAAGATTAATAAGTTGATAAGTAAGGTGTTTCCACTGCCACTAACCATCATCATTTATTTATATAGCGCCACCAATTATGCAGCGCTGTAGAGAATATTTGTCACTCACATCAGTCCCTGCCCCATTGGAGCTTACAGTCTAAATTAACACACACACACACACACACACACGGATCAATTTTTATAGCAGACAATTAACCTACTAGTATGTTTTTGGAGTGTGGGAGAATACCAGAGCACCTGGAGGAAATCCGCACACACACGGGGAGAACATACAAACTCCACACAGATAAGTCCATAGTCGTGGGCAGAGGTGCTAACCACTGAGCCACCATGCTGCCCATAACCATTTTTCTACATGCCATTTTTCAGTCAAGGCGGGTGGATACATAACACAATAGGGATTGTAGTGCTACAAGATCCAACCAAACAAAATCACCTGTCACGGTCTTAGTTGCTCTGGCTTGATGGCCATGAAAACGATTTTCAAATGTTGAAAACTCTGAAATAGGCATTTATATTATTTATATTAGTTGGAGCCTCCATTTTGTTTTTCTGAGGTAAAATGAAGTAGGATTTATTTCCAAACTTTGTTGCTTTATTTAAATTGTAACTACGACAACATTACAAATGAAACAGTAATACAGTAATCTTATTTGGTTGAACTGCACCTTAGAACAACATTACTATATAAAATATTTGTCACTTCACTGGTTATTACTTTTTCAAATAATTAAAGTAATGTGTTTGATTAGTTAACTTGTCAGGACATCATTTTTGTGACAAATCAACTATTATTAAATAAAATGTATTTGAAAACAACAATTGTTTTGAATGAAAATGTAAAATGTATGCTAAACATATATTTAACAGGATTGTATTAGTGCTAGGCAATATAGCTTTATACAATATTAATAAGGCATGACCAACATTCATGAGGTGCTGGTTTTGACAGATTAGCGTTTCAAAACCATTGGTTCCGCCCACAAAATGGCTGCCAAACTAGTGTTTTAAAATGGCGCTTGAGGACCCGAATCATCATCAAAATATGTATTTAGTAAATAACTAAAACACCATTTTAAAAACAATTTTTTTCTTGTTAGTCTTGGTTATATATCATTTTATTAGCCGAGGTAAACCAATTTATTGTTAGGCATTACTGTTAAAAAGTAAATAATGATACTCTATGCGTTCGGGAAAGGCAACAAGGGAGAACCAAGGAACGCGTATAAAGTTACCTACTGATTCAGGCTTATCGTGATATATAATAGTCTAACATGCACTGAGGTTTGTTTAACAGTTATCTGCAAGTAATGGAAATTACCCAGGGTCCTGAGAGACAAAATCCTTTAATTAAATTTGCCTTTCCTGATAGATTTCCCCTGGGTTCTGAAGAATTTCCCTTCCCCATTTCCTATGGATAAATTATGGTAAGTTAGAAATAAGTAAAAAAATAAAGTATATCTTGAGAAAGTTATCTCGCCGCTTTAGGAGTCGCGCGCTGAATACGAAAGCGTTCCAGGAAGTCAATAGCTAGAGTGGATTATTACTAACCGTGGAGAATGGAGATATAGAAAGAGGTAGGCGTGACTTCATGACGCCATTTGCGTAAGTAGGCGGGGCAAGCCACATGAGAACGATAATTTAATCATCACGCCTTGCCCGTTCAGAGCTTACTTGGCTGAATGCGGCTTGATTATGTCATTTGCATAATCAAGTGGGCGGGGCAAGGTGTAGGACGATGGTAATTTTGTCACCAAGCCCCTGGCCACTTAGTTGTCACTGAGGTGGGTGGGGCTTGAAGACGCAAGTTGTGTCACACGCCTAAAAGTACCTTGCAGGCAGGCGAGTGCCCCAGGAGAATTACCTGCGGAGGATCCGGGCGAGTAGGCAAGTATGCTTCAAAGTCAGTCAATTATCACGTTAGTGTATCTGGATGGAGCAAATGAAAATGGCATCCCATTAAATGTAATGGATGACCTCCAGCACCTCTGAGAATATAGAAGAAGTCATTTGGAGGGATGAAATTGCTCTGTGGTTACCCACTAAAAAAGTATCAGCTGCTAAATGTACAAGCTGCGTCCTGTGAAGTTAATATCAATATCTTGTCCTGCAAAATTAAATACATACTTGCCAACTTTTCCTCATTGGCTTCAGGGAGATCCCGGGGGAGGTGGGCGTGCGGGGGCAGGGCTTGAGAAATCGCATAGTTTTGGCCCCACCCCTAAATGATTGTCACAATTTCAACCAATTACAGCAGGGGACGGAGCTAAGATGACACGATATTTGCGTCATTAAGCCCCGCCCTCACCACTTATCTACTGCCGGGGCGAGAACCGGGTGGTTACCTTGCTTTCCCGGGAGGTCTCCCAGAAATGCGGAACTCTACCAGAATGTCTGCAACTATGTATTAAAGAAAAACAGCTAATAAATCTCTAGAGACTGAAGTGTGTTACATTTCTGTCTCCATTACTGAAGTCATGTTGTCTTACCTGTCAGTCTCTGATTAAATCTTGGTCTCCATGAAAATGGCCACCTCTATAGGCATCAATACATGGACATAGGACAAAATTTCTGAACTGTGTCATCATGCCACAGATGGCGAAGCCAACCACGTCTTGTACTGCCTCAGCATCAGGGAGAATGCCAGACTCTACACTGAGTGAGGGAGATCACCCCTATTTCAGGGAGTCTCCCTGACATTCAGGGAGAGTTGGCAAGTATGCTCTAAATATCATACTTGCATGTGGGAGTGGATTAAGGCACATTTAAGCACCTAAGGCAGTCTTGGCTAACCTGCGACACTCCAGGTGTTGTGAAACTACAAGTCCCAGCATGCTTTGCCAATATATAGCAGCTTATTAAAAGGTATGCTGGGACTTGTAGTTTCACAACACCTGGAGTGTCACAGGTTAGCCAACACTGACCTAAGAGTAGATTTATTAAACCTTCTAAATGGAAGAGTGGAGGTTTTAGCAGATTTTAGCTCTCATTTTCTAAAATGTAATAAATAAAGGATAGCTAGAAGCTGATTGGTTGCTATGGGCAACACCTCCACTTTTCCTTTTAGGAGGTTTTGCAAATCTAATCCATAACCTGAATTTAGCAATGAATGTGGAAATGTGACCAGCTCTGCCATTCAATACCAGTACCCCCACCCCCCCATCCTGACCCACACTAATACCTTGCTCTGTTTCTGCAGTCTTGTAAAGGGCCCGTTATATATCTATATCCCAAAACAAGATTGTAGTCATATTATAAATACAAAAAGGTCATAAAAGGCAACAACTGATTTATATCATAGGCAGTACCAGTGCTCCATTTTAGCTCACCCCCCAATCACCACAAAAGCACACTCAATGCTATTACCTCCATGTATACCACCCTCATAGTTGTACTGAACAGTAAAGTGGATATAAGGCCATCTCTCCAACACACATAAAAAAATTCTTTTTAAAAGTAAAGGATATTTGGCTTGTTACAACATAACACAGCCTGCGCATCGTTGTAAACTAAGTACATTTTCTGACATGAAAAAAAATAAGAGATCAGTAAAAATATGACATGTATTAAGGAACCTACAGGTTCATCTATTCTGCACTTTGTGTGTGTGTGGGGGGGGGGGGGGGCTGTTTTTATGCATTTATCTTTATATGTTCAATCTAAATCCTAATCTTTAAATCTGTACTATATTACTCCCCATCACAACTGAACATTTGATGGATCCATTACCCTTTCCGCAAAACAATTATTCTGTACGTTACATTTATGTCTTCCTTCATCCAATTTCAGTGTCACTATGTTCTAGAAAGTCTCCTGTTTTTAAAAATACAGTTTTCCTGAACACTATTCTAAATCAGATACATTTAAAGGTTTCCATCACATCACCTCTGTCTCTACTCTCCTCTATTCAGCTCTCAAATCCCTTCCTAAGAAGTGTTTTTCTGCAGTCCATGCACCATTACAGTAGCCCTTCTCTGATTTTTTTTATTTCTACTTTATTAATGTGTTGTTTTTGGGATAGCACCTCCAAAAGTATACACAGTACTAGGCGCTAGTTTTTACCTGCAAAAAAAGGAATTGTAGTTGACCGTTTACAAATTACAAGACGACAAGAATGAAAAAGGTCTTAAAGAACGAGAAGCACGAGGAGAGCAGATACACTTACTAGCTAAGTAGCCGGACACATGCTTTTTGTTTAGTACTTAACTTTTTCTCACCATTTTAGATCTTGTTTCAGGAGCTCAGTAACTTTTACAAAAAAAAGCGTAAGATTTGTGAAGATGCCGATACACAATAAGATCAAATAATACCGATATAATAGACCTGCAAACTTGGTCCATGTTTTAAACATCTGGGGGGGTGAGCACATGAAATTCCCTAGGAATTACTGAAAATCCCTCATCAATTAAAGGGACATATAGAACGAATATTCTCTGTACTGGCATTTACAGGCTTAAAAAAAAAAAGAAGAAGCAAACGAACACGGTAACAAGAGAAGACAATAATCAACCTCTTCTTTTTATTTAGTCTTCAAATGAACTGCCTTTGTCTGAGGATGCGAGATGCCTGTAGGATTAACAGGGATCAGTTGGTTGTGGTGTTTGCTGATCATCTCCATGGCAAAGTCATCAGGGGTTTGGCATTGTCCCACAGCCATACGGATGCACGGAGATGTGCCCTTGCCTACGTCAGATTTCTTTCATGTGGATGGCTCGCAAGCTTCAGTGGCCAAATTGATGGAGATTTGCGGGCTGCGGATCCAAGGATGAATTAATAATGGATTGAATAAGTTTAATGAGTGAACCTCCGAAGACTTGGATGTCAACCTTTGATGTTGTTCGCCATTGAGTGAGACTCGGTGTAAATGAGTGCGACTTCACAAATCTGCATCCAGCAATCCCCAGACTCCGTCCCATTCATGGTCTGATGAGTCCTTCTGGCCTAATTTATAATTCATAAAATGTATTCAGATCTTTCACAAAATTCTACCTAGGAGACCACAACATTCTATAGGTGCCAAATAATATATTACTGCACATTCTGCATGGACATAAAAGTCTGTGTGCCTTTCTCATCTCAGTTACTTTGAAAACGATGGCGCTATTTACAAAACAACAATAATAATAATAATAATAATGATATTGATCGTTCGCTGTGTATACCAGTTGTCCTTACTGTTGTTTCTAAACAGGGTATTAAGCTTAGCCATTTGCTGGTGAATGTTAACGCTTTCACTGCCTTGAATTTAGTAAGCATTGAAGCAAATGACTTCCTGCGTCTCAGTTTTCCAATGATAATTATATGGTTTTGTCAGTGGTAATCTAACCTGAAAATCTCAGCGAATTCTGATAGATCAAGATGAATTGGTTTGCTGTATAATAATTGAGATTTCCACACCATACTTCTAAAGCCATACAGGGTCAATGGCAGCCAGGTTAGATGGGACTGCTTTACTCAAGCAATCCCATGAAAAAAGGGGTGTTATTTTAACATAAATCACTGTGGCAGGCTATAAGAAAAAAGTTGGCACTCACCAATTTTCCATGTATTTTTCAGGCTGCTATTAATGATTTATGATTCATGGCAACCACAGTCACATGACACGTGATGTAGTGAGCAGAGAGGCTTTGGAATGCTCCTCTGAGCGCTCTCTGCACTGTGACATCCTCCTTCTCTCCCCTCTGCCATAGGACATGCTTAGAGTCTGAGCCTGTGTAGCAGACTGACTGTGTCTGGCAGCCATTTTTGTTTGCCAACCAGAGAACTTTTGAAAAGGAGATAATGATTTATAGAAGGGTAGCTAAGAAAAATGACTAAAAACGCATGCTTAAAAAAAAAAAGTACTTATCTTGCTATTTAAAGAAAAAAAAATGTTCTATGTGGGATTACTTTTTTAAATCATCTTTTGCATACTTTATATATATCTCTACTTCTGTTGAGGACAAGAGAGTGGATGCCTTGGCCTGTCAACTTAAGAACAATGATCATTTGTAATTACTGCAACACTACATTTCTATAGTGTATTTTAAGCTCATGACTTTACTCAGAGTTGAGGGTTAAGGCTGTTTACACACAAGCATTAAGAAAACGCCAGTGGCACAGGGGGCGTGTGGAGTAAACGGTACATGCAGCGCCTACAAGATGCTGTCGCAGTGGGTAGGAGGCCTTAGGAATGGGGCTAGGGCAGTGTTGGCTAACCTGTGACACTCCAGGTGTTGTGAAACTACAAGTCCCAGCATGCTTTGCCAATATATAGCAGCTTATTGCTGGAAGGGTATGCTGGGACTTGTAGTTTCACAACACCTGGAGTGTCACAGATTAGCCAACACTAGGCTAGGGTTACATTGTTTTTTTTTGTGCTAAGCATCATGGGCTGCACCAGTGGTTGAACTACCATTGGTGCGGCAGATGCCATGCACCGGGCCCATTAAGATAATGGGTTGGGGGGCCTTGGTTCCCTCCTCACCGGCTCCCTGCACCGGGGCCCACAGCTTGCTAGCTCCGCCTCTGGGCTGCACTCTCAGAAATACTGGTTCAGCCCACAAAATGGCTGCTTCAGTGATGTCACTGGTTCTCATCAATTTTGGTTCAGATCCAGTAGGGCGTGACCAGGGCCAGACTAGGACTAAAAATCAGCCCTGACATTGAGTACACACAGGCCCATCTGACAGGCAGCGTAAGCATAAATCGGTCACAGAGGCTCAGCCAGCCCACCACGATACCGGCCCATTGGACATTTGCCAGAACTTACAAATGGCCGGTCCGGCTCTGGTTGTGACCTATAAATGCTATATATTTTTTTTTACTGCCGAGAGGAAGGTGGGATGAAAAACGTTGGTAAATGTATATATATTTTATTATGATAGCATTTGGCATTTCTGATTGAATATGCCAGATGACTATACTCTAGATTTGAATGATAGATTAATTTAAAAGTTATGTGTTAGATATACAGAACAGACCAATGGGCCTTGTCAGTCCCGGCAGCCTCAGCCTCAGCCTCCCCTGCATATTGTAGTCTCTCTGACGGAGATATTTGGCTGGAATACAGAGCAGCTTGACAGCTGTCTCCATCAGTACATGGCTTCATTAAACCTCGTTAAGATGTCATCTCAGCGCCTTGTTTCCCTGCCTCTCAGCCCTAATTAAAACTTGCTACCTCTTCCAGCCGTTCCGTATTTTCTCTAGGCACCGTCTGGAAATGATATCGCTTTTTTATCACCCCGGATCTAAATAAATGGCGGCCTACTTACATTTTTGGTTTATGGAGCCTGTTCGAAAAATATAGTAGAGATTCCTTATAAACAGTCAAATTATGCAAATTATATAGGCAGATTATTGCCAGGCTGGGACAATGGGGTTTATTTAACTATCCCAGCATTCATTCCTCATAAAAACCGCCTCCGATTGCAAAATTACTAACGTACCACCAGAGGTACTGAAACTAAGTATGTTGGTCTTTAAACCTGTACCACCCAGAACCTCAATTTGTTGTGAACCCCTTTTTTTTTACTAATAATTAAATAATAATTTAGTTACTAATCTGGACATTTGCACAGCATAGCTCTGTTCCAACTTTTTATTTTCAGATATAGACACCACTTTGATTAACACATTTACAATATTTGAACATATTTAATAAAAAAAAAAAAGCTAAAATGTTAAAAACAAAACAAAACAGATTGTTAGAGCCTGGATCCTCAGTACAAGATATGACCCCACATCCCCCACTGCTAATAACAGAAACATCAGACATTTTGTCTGTGCTGCTTTATTCTGCAAAGCAAGGAATGTCCCCAAAAATCTGCTCTCCATCCATTTATTTCATTTTAATAGTCTTGCTCAGTGAAACGAAGTTGATTTTTTTGCTCAGGTCTGCAAAACTTGATGTACCCATGCGCCTAGTCCGAACGCCTCACCAACTCCACCCAAATCCTGTGGCGGGAGGAGAGGTACAAATCAAACGTCTTCCGTTATTCCTCTCTCTCAGTAAAGGTTTATTTTTTAAGGAAAGATTATTGGTGTGAAGCACTTATAAATTTGTGTTTGTACTTGTTCCCCAACATCCTTTTTTCATGATTCTGGCATTTTAAATGTCACTCTACTCTACTTCTCAGATTCTGCGTTTCCCTGTCCTCGGTTGATCCTCGGGTTCTGTCTTTCCTGCTCTATGGTGATCCTCGGGTTCTGTCTTTCCTGCTCTATGGTGATTCTCTGGTTCTGTATTTCCTGCTTTATGGTGATCCTCGGGTTCTGTCT
This sequence comes from Mixophyes fleayi, assembly GCF_038048845.1. Lineage (NCBI taxonomy): Eukaryota > Metazoa > Chordata > Amphibia > Anura > Limnodynastidae > Mixophyes > Mixophyes fleayi. The sequence goes on along the minus strand of NC_134410.1, from coordinate 119,309,442 downwards.
TTCCTGCTCTATGGTGATCCTCGGGTTCTGTCATTCCTGCTCTATGGTGAGTCTCTGGTTCTGTATTTCCTGCTCTATGGTGATCCTCGGGTTCTGTCTTTCCTGCTCTATGGTGATCCTCGGGTTCTGTCATTCCTGCTCTATGGTGATCCTCGGGTTCTGTCTTTCCTGCTCTATGGTGATTCTCTGGTTCTGTATTTCCTGCTCTATGGTGATCCTCGGGTTCTGTCTTTCCTGCTCTATGGTGATCCTCGGGTTCTGTCATTCCTGCTCTATGGTGATCCTCGGGTTCTGTCTTTCCTGCTCTATGGTGATTCTCTGGTTCTGTATTTCCTGCTTTATGGTGATCCTCGGGTTCTTTCTTTCCTGCTCCATGGTGAGCCTCGGGTTTTTTTTTTCCTGCTCTATGGTGATTCTCCGGTTCTGTCTTTCCTGCTCTATGGTGATTCTCCAGTTCTGTGTTTCCTGCTCTATGGTGATCCTCGGGTTCTGTATTTCCTGCTCTATGGTGATTCTCCGGTTCTGTCTTTCCTGCTCTATGGTGATCCTCGGGTTCTTTCTTTCCTGCTCTATGGTGAGTCTCAGGTTCTGTCTTTCCTGCTCTATGGTGATCCTCGGGTTCTGTCTTTCCTGCTCTATGGTGATCCTCGGATTCTGTCTTTCCTGCTCTATGGTGATCCTCGGGTTCTGTCTTTCCTGCTCTATGGTGATTCTCCGGTTCTGTCTTTCCTGCTCTATGGTGATTCTCCGGTTCTGTCTTTCCTGCTCTATGGTGATCCTCGGGTTCTGTCTTTCCTGCTCTATGGTGATCCTCGGGTTCTGTATTTCCTGCTCTATGGTGATTCTCCGGTTCTGTCTTTCCTGCTCTATGGTGATTCTCAGGTTCTGTATTTCCTACTCTATGGTGATCCTTGGGTTATTTCCTGCTCTATGGTGATTCTCAGGTTATTTCCTGTTCTATGGGGATTCTCAGTCTCCGTATTCCCTGCCTTAGGGTGACATTTAGGTGCTGTGTTTCCTGCCCTATGGTGATTTGCTGGTTCTGTGTTTCCTGCACAATAATGGGCTTTGATAATGTAATTTCTAGTAAGAAGTATAGGCCTGATGTGGCCCAGCCATTCCTTCTCCAGCGACAGCTTGAATTCAAGACCTAATTTGCATTTACATGATCTTGCTGCGCAGCTTATGAGATGGGGAGATTTATTTTCCACTTAGCCTGAAGTTTGATTACTCCTAGAATTCAATGAGATACAAAACATGTGCGGATGGCACAGGCGGGGTGAGGAGAGGGGCAGTAACTCAGAGGGAGAGATAGTGGGAAGTCTGGAGTTTACCAATTTACTGCCAGGTGGGCTGGGGATGTACAGTATCTTTATCTGTCTGATTTGTAAAGAAATAAAACCAGTGTAAGCTGGGAATGACTGATCCCTTCCTATGTAACAATGGAATTGATCTTGACAGTTCAGGTTTAGAATTCTAGTATGAAACTTTTATAAATTATATTTTTCTGATAGGGATGTAACAATCAAAGTAAGATTTTTGTTATATAAAATATAGTTTCACTTTGCAGTTTATTTAATTCAAAGAATATTCATGGATTTTATTATACTCATTCTTTTGCTTAGACTTTTTAATGATGTGTAGTACACTCTGTTAGCCTACAGATGTCACTGTTCCAATTGTTGCTCATAGAAGGCATTTGGTCGACTACTAGAACGGTCCATATTAAAGAACGCTTAAATGTATGAGCATGTTTCAGGACCATCAAACTTCCTATTATTATTATTATTATCATAGATTTGTAAGGCGCCACAGTGCTCCGCAGCGACGTACAGTAGGGAAAACTGTACATACATAAAACAGGGACATACAAGGTAGACAAAATGAATAGAGACATAAAAACAAAGGGTATGGAGGACCCTGCTCATTAGAGAGCTTACATTCTAAGTGGGAGAGGGCACAGCTGAAACAAGAGGAGCTAGTCTGGCTTAGAGTGGAGATTGGGACAGTTGCGATGGTTCATTAGTGTGTATAGTGTTATTGACTATAAGGTCACCTCTAAAAGAGATGGGTTTTCAAAGACCGTCTAAAGATTTGAAAGCTGTGGGAAAGTCTGATTGGGCGTGGTAGGGAATTCCATAAGTGGGGAGCAGCACGGGAGAAGTCTTGTAGGCGGGAGTGAGAGGTGGTTACCAGAGATGAGACAAGGCGTTTAGAAGTCTACTGAAGAATAAAGATGGCAGTTTTTGTTGGACAGGGTATAGTCATGCAAACCTAAAAATAATGCCCTTATAAACAATATTTTTATTGGGAAAGTCTCCGTACATGCATAAATATTTTTATTGAGCCATTAACATCATTTGCCTAATATTCTCACGGCACACGTACAGAGTAAATTGGCACATTCTCCCTGGAGCAGGTAGCTGCATCTTATAATGGCATTTGAAGATTTCACTAGGCGTCCTGTATTCTGCTTTTCATTAATACCAGGTCATCAATAAAAGGCTAGATCAAATTAAATCTTTAGCGCGATTCATTACATTAGCTCAGCTTATGAGGAGCAGTTTATGAATTAGTCTGTTATGAAAGCAAAATCCTAAAAGTTCTTTATGTTTGCAAGAAATTTATATATATATATATATATATATATATATATATATATATATATATATAATTTAGCTGGTGTTATGGAAAATGTAAGTGAATGGCATTTGATAGCTTGACAATGAAGGCAGTAGGAGAAGCAGTGGCATGGCAAACCATCACTTTGACCACTGTGTATACATACACATATGTTACAGAGAAACTAATAATCAAGTTGTTTTACAGTGACTACAGTCATCTTGGCATTAATAACCAAAAAACACATTAGAGAGAAATTTGACTACACACATACACTGTAAAATGTTCAACAGCTAGATAAACAGCATAGACCTTTGTAGGGCAGCACGGTGGCTCAGTGGTTTGCATTTCTGCCTTACAGCACTGGGCTCATGAGTTCAATTCCCGACCATGGCCTTATCCGTGAGGAGTTTGTATGTTCTCCCTGTGATTGCGTGGGTTTCCTCCCACACTCCAAAAACATACTAGTAGGTTAATTGGCGGCTATCAAAATTGACCCTAGTCTGTGTCTGTCTGTGTGTATGTTAGGGAATTTAGACTGTAAGCTCCAATGGGGCAGGGACAGATGTGAGTGAGTTCTCTGTACAGCGCTGCGGAATTAGTGGCGCTATATAAATAGATGATGATGAACATGATGATGATACCGTGTAGAACAACTATACGAGTGGTGTGACTACAAGAAGTTCACAATATTAAATGTACAGTTTCCCTTTACAAGGCAGTGCCGCTTTAAATTTAAACGCCGAAGACGCCGAACTCGCGGGTGTTGAAGAACCCGGAGCTTAATACATTTACCCCCTATTGTTCATTAGGCCGCAGTGAAGCCCCAAACCATAATTCCTAATGGTTGAAATTTGTTTAATTTATTGGAATGCGTGTATTGTCTTTATTCCAAACAACATTTCTCCTTTAAGCCAAAAGGTTCTATGACCCCTTGGTCCACAGCACGTTCACTCGGGTGTCTTCTGGATCTTTGGTAAACGAAATGGGTGGTAATGTGTTTCATGAATTTCTTGTGGTCATAAACGCAGACATGGGGAATTCAAGAAAGATCTTCTGATCCTTCCCTGCTACCACGGAGCACGGTACACGCAGTCATGACAATTTGTTAAATGCCATTCCTGGATACGGTAATATTGGTGCTAAATGTTCTCCATAGGAACACTATAATAGTCATGTATTGAAGGTTTTGCCACAATGTTTTGCTGCGACCTTCAAATCATCCTAGCCCCATGGTCACCTTATCATAATCCTAAGAAATGGTATGGTTTTATGTGGAACATCTTAAATATCTCCTAGACATTAGTCGCATCCACCAAGGTTCCCGTTTTACCCAACGGTCCCACACTGCAATTCTCTTTTCTGTTCCCGCTCAACCTATTTGAGTCAAGCTGAGCAGATGTGTCACACTCCGGACTGGTTTACCATGTCCTCCCTTCTGCCTTCATTCATTCTACTGGCTGATTGCCAGCTAGCTCCCTCTATTTAAAGCACCTCCTACCTTCTTTCTGGGCCAGATCTTCATGTCTCCCTACCTGTAAGGACCTTCTTACCTCTGGTTTATATCAGTTACCTGCGCTCCAGGGATTTCCTGCAGACCATTGCGCTGCCTATTGATCCTGCACCAGGGCTTTCAGTTCTTCAGGACCTCAGCACTATTCTCTGCAGACCATTTATGCCCGTGACTCTCTGACTCGTTGCCTCAATTACGTGGCATCTAGGAATCTCCTGCAGATCATTGCACCTCCTCCTTCTCCTGTTTACCACTCCTGCCCACTGACCTCTCTCCTTAGCCTTTGGGCTCTGCTAGGTCTCGCTCATCACTTACTAAGAGGGCCGCAACATTCGGTCTGGAAACCGGATCCCTGGCGCAAACCTCCCTCTCAGTTAAACTCTGCGCCTCTTTGTGGGTAGTATCTAGCCAAGTAGACCCCAAGGATCCTTCAGACCCTGAACTTGTGACAAGAGGTCACTGCTTGCTACCCACTAACCTGGAAACAAACAGGCCAAGCAGGGAGACTGGAGTGCAGGGCGGGAATGTTAGACCCACCAGGGACACCAACGGATCCAGTGAACAGAGTATGGAAGGCAAGTAAGGCTGAGTACACGCACTACCAATTTTCACCTGATTATCAGGCCAATCACATAAGAAACTACTGTTTGGCCCGATATTGCGTTAGTGTGTGTACTCCAACGATGAACGATTATCGTTCCAAAGCATATCGTATCGTTTGATTTTATAAAAGGACTAAAAATCTCGGTCAACGATGGAACAATGTTTTTCCAATTCTACGGTGTGTGAGCACTCAGGACCGGTAGTGTCCATAGATCTCTATGGAGTGTGCAGAGTCAGGATCTTTTCAGCCAATGGTTATGACAGATGAAGAGCACAGATCTGACTGTAAATCTTGTGAAAAGTGTATAGTCTGTATACATGAATGAACATGTTGATTGGGACTTTCAATCACTGGTAAAACAGTTAACAATATCACATTGGGAGAAATTTTCTTTAGTGTGTACCCAGCCTTAGCCTTTGTTTTTTAATCTCACCCAAAACTATATTTTTATGTTTAGGCGGAGTTATCCTTTAAATGACCTCCTTATAAAGATAATTATTCTAGAGGATAACGTACTTTTTACAACAAAGACTTTCAATGTTGGTTCAATGTTTTAAACAAGTAACGTTTGTCTGCTTCTGTCATCAGATATTGTTTGTTTATTCAATAAAACTGCGCTACCAGTCCCCCTGAATATGTGGCAACTCGACCCAGATTTAGACAGTATTCAGATCACATCTAGGTTAAATTAACGGAACACAAATAATTGTAAATGTTTCATTAACGGTTTCCTACCACCTAATAATTAAACTTGTAGCTAGGACGGGTGCAGAGGGAATCGACAGCAGTTTGTCAAACGTGAAAGGCTAGCCAGCTCCTTTGTAAAATCATCCCCTTTACTCACGCGGCTGAACCAACCCGCACAGGTGACAAAAGTGCCATTTGTCAGACACCTGTCCACCGTCCTCTAAACCACAGTCACAGACTTGTGCCAGTCACTCATTAAGCACCTCCTAATAATCTGCAGTCAATTATGGTTTTGCTTCGCACGGAGACGGATGCAGATTCGATAAAACGAAAAGCCCTGGGGACCGATGACACACCTCGGCATTTCCCAGAAGAAATCAATTCTAATCCCTTCTAAGAAGCTTTAAATAATTTGGAGCTGCCATATTGACTTATTAAAATACAGCTTAAAAAGAGCTCTCTTGGCAATCCTTTTACAAGTGAGCAGGATATAAAGTTTTTTAAAAAAAAAAAAAAAATCAGACAAGAAAAAAATAATGTAGAGGTGGTAAAGTAGAAAGTTAAGTAGAGCTATATTGAAACACTGACAATATTACGATATCTATCTATCTATATCTTACATCTATGGTGGTTGATTTTTTAAGAAATCTAAAAGGAGGAATTACATTCAGCGCGAGTTGCCTCGCACGTCATCTATATGCTCCGAACACCTTTGGAGAGATTCAATTTTGGGAGCCGCCACGCTCATCATGCCAGGAAACGAGGCTCCATCCAGCTCATTTTTGCTCGCACTTGTTTGCAGAATGAAATTGTCTCCTAAAGCTGTTTATATATGGTGTGATATAGCAGCTAATATCGGGTGACTAACCTGATATTGTAGCGACTGTGATCCCAAAACGACAGTAATGCTAGATCATGATCTTGTCGAAAATCAATTGGATCATCATCATCATCAGTTATTCATATAGCGCCACTAATTCCGCAGCGCTGTACAGAGGGTCAATTTAGATAAACAGTTAAGCTACTAGTATGTTTTTGGAGGAAACCGGAGCACCCGGAGGAAACCCACACAAACACAGGGGGATCATTATTGGGTATGTGGTTTGCAGCTAAAGATGACCGCTATCAGCTTGTGTGTGTGGATGTGGGAATAGTCTACCAGCTCGTTACAAGAGACAAGTAGTCCTTGTTCGATTTGACCAACCACTTGAACAATGATCAGTTGACTCTTGGCGTCCTTTTCTGTATATTTTCAAAATCATCAATGTAAAACTACACAATGCAGCAATTCTCTTTGATCCAAGTCCTCATTCTATATGTGTAAGCCAGCTCAAACCAGCCCCCCACCCAAACCATGACGTCATCATTAGAAAATAAATCAAAGTGACTAATACGATGCCTCTCTTGATCAATGACATGTACATAGAGCTATATTTTAATCAGAGATATAAGGAATACTGTCCATGGTAACCAATCAAGCATTCGCTTTATTTACAATATGCTTTTCAAAGCTAAGCTCTGATTGGTTGCTATCGGTTACAGCACAATGTGCTATTTTCACCAGGTTATCAAACAGGTCTCACTATGTACCAATAAGTGTATTACAAGAATCTTTTGATGGATAAAACTACAACAAAAAAAGAAAATCAATGAAGCTTTCATCCTTAGACACACACTCGTCACAATAACCTCCGTGCCATTAACCTTATGTCCCTCTCTACGCCCACTCCCCATTCAGCCCTCTAATGACTGACTAAACAAGCGGAGAGTCTGTCACTGTCAGTTGCAGGGGCGGGTCCTGTGGTTTTACAAGCTTGTTCCCTGCTGCCCTTTGACACCTCTATGCAGGGGTGACATTAGCTGGGTTGGGTGTGCAGTTTGGAAACAATTCATAATATTTAGCCCGCTTACACATGTCACATCTGTGCTGCCGCCCTCCCGAGGGAGGAGGCCAACATCTGACAGGATCATTAGCTCGGTGTATACATTAATGTTAATCGTGGATAGTGGGATTGATAGGGTGTAGGACACTTTCATTACGGACAGAAGATTTGAGAGAATAACTGTCTGTACCCTGGTTTATAATAGACAGGTGTAACCGCTTGCGCCCCCCGCGCAGAACACGGTGGAATCGCTGCGCCCCACCCGCGCAGAACACGGTGGAATCGCTGCGCCCCACCCGCGCAGAACACGGTCGATCCACTGCGCCCCCCGCGCAGAACACGGTCGAACCACTGCGCCCCCCGCGCAGAACACGGTCGAACCACTGCGCCCCCCGCGCAGAACACGGTCGAACCGCTGCGCCCCCCACGCAGAACACGGTCGAACCGCTGCGCCCCCGCGCAGAACACGGTCGAACCGCTGCGCCCCCCGCGCAGAACACGGTCGAACCGCTGTGCCCCCCACGCAGAACACGGTCGAACCGCTGCGCCCCTGCGCAGAACACGGTCGAACCGCTGCGCCCCCCGCGCAGAACACGGTCGAACCGCTGCGCCCCCCGCGCAGAACACGGTCGAACCGCTGCGCCCCCCGTGCAGAACACGGTCGAACCGCTGCGCCCCCCGCGCAGAACACGGTCGAACCGCTGCCTCCCTATCAAAAATTACACAAAATAAGTTTGTCTGCTTACATGTATTATGACTATCATTCTTTAAAATACAGTTAACAGTTTCAAAATATTGGACAATAATTGGTAAATAAATCCTCCAATGATTAGGATAAGCAATGATCACACTTTAATTCTCTATCTGTGTGCACTTGAGATGTCATCTCCACCTACTTCCGTCCTATCCCAATGAAAAAGTGTCATGATCAACTTTAAATGTCAGTGTACAAATAAAGCCATCAAGTATTTGTGTGCTGCATGAAAAAGCAGCCAGTATTTATCTTATGTGCAAAATAAACTAAACTAATTTGCACCCCTTGCATTGTAACATGGTTTTTCCAAGGTGCAAAGTAACTCCTTTATTTGCTCTCCTCTCCTTAAAGAATCAGGCCCTAAATGTGTTATGCAATAGCTGTTACTAATGTGTAAATATATATATATATATACACACACACACACATACATATACACATAAATATATATATATATATATATATATATATATATATATATATATATATATATATATATATACACACACAAGTTAACCCGTGCATGATACTCATGCATTCTAGTCAAATCAAGCTACTTAAGGTGTTAAAAAGGTTCTTGTCATGCATTTGGGCCATAGCCCAGGCCTCAACCACCAACCACTCCCCACTGTCACCCCCGGCAACCACCAACCACTCCCCACTGTCACCCCCGGCAACCACCAACCACTCCCAACTGTCACTTCTCCTTCAAGAAATATATATATATTTTTTTTTAAATCTTTATAAACACTTTTAACAATTAACAAATTAAAAACATCTTAGTATACCAAATTTCAGCCCTTTCTGAATTTTTTCCCCCACACACACTAAGAATTTAGTAGGTCAGTGTATAACTCCGCCCAGCAGGTGGCGCTGCAGCTTGGTTTTATTTTTTTCACACACACACACAGACAGACTAACACACGCCACTAAGCATTTATACATATATACATATATATATATACACACATATATATAAATGTATGTATATATATATATATATATATATATATATATATATATATATATATATATATATATATATATATAGATATATATATATTTTATATATACACACACACACACACACACACACACTTTTCTTTTTGTCTTATGGCCTGTAAGTCTGTTTAACGACAGTGGGTCTCATTTACAAAGTGCATAACGTGTCCAGCGTGCCTCTTCAGATGTTCCTGCCTCGATTAAATGGAGCCACAGAGCCTAAAATGGCCGATAACGCAACAGCCAACAGAAACACACAAACAGAAGGTGTGACGTGCATTTTTGCAATTAGGAGAAAGTTTGTACATTGAAAACAAAGAAAGCACCTCAATAAAAAATTAGTTTATAGAATCCTCTCAAAACCCATTTCCTTCAAAACGTCAAATAAAATGCCTGACAGGCGCGCTTGGCTCAGCTGCTGTGATATTTCCCTTCATTACAGAGCCTGCGTGGGCTCTAAACCTCTCTAATTTTCTACATCGCAGCTATTTATTTAAATGCTATCTCGCATTATGAAGTGATAATCCACATGCACAGGAGATAATTTATGAGGCATTTAAATTAAGAGGAGCAGCTAATTGGGAGCATGTGTCTCAGTAAGCCTTGCAAATGCCGGGAAACTGCAAATGAGGAAGGTAATGGCAGCTCGTCCTGTATTTGTGAGAATATCCCGATTCTCTTAGAGAAGCATTTAAAAAATGATGTGACACAAAAGGACGGTTTATGAATCCTGATGACAATAAAGCTGTGGCTCAAACGTTGGGAAGTGTCATTTTTTTCAGCTGTAAACTTTACTGGGTTCCAAAATGCGTTTCGGAGACGTTGAAATCTCCAGTGACTGCAGGAAAGCACCAATGTGTTTATTTCTCTGCGGTGTTTTTGCATGTGCTTTGCAATTGTAAACACGGATTGCAATGTTTAAGGCCATCTCGTTTTCTAGTGGTAATATTATAGGGGGCACACTGCCATATTTATGTAGCTGTCGGCAGAGAGCGATCAGCTCAGAGTGAAGACGTCATTTATCAAGAGTCAACCTGTAGTGCACCAAGCCAAAATGGTGTCTTTACATGGCCTTATCTGTGTGACGTTTGTATGTTCTCCCCGTGTTTGCGTGGGTTACCTCTGGTTTCTTCCCACACTACAAAAACATACTAGTAGGTTAATTGGCTGCTGTCAAATTGCCTCTCTGTCTGTGTGTCTGTGTGTGTATATATGTAGGTTAGGGAATTTAGACTGTAAGCCCCAATGGGGCAGGGACTGATGTGAGTGAGTTCTCTGTACAGCGCTGCGGAATTAGTGGCGCTATATAAATAGCTGCTGCTGGTGATGATGATGTTGTCGACCGTAGATGAGGTGCATTTTACTCCTTCCGATAGCCAAATCTAGGCTAGGTGCCTGCCAAGGGTTCTAGATGCAACAATAAGATGTGTTGTGGGATGAGATAGTTAAATGAACTTCAGGGTTTGGCCCAAGTTTTTTGTTTATCGGCAGCCACAGAGACGTCCAGAAAATAACTGGACTTTTACATGCTATTGGAGGTGCTAGGGATGTCGAGTCAGCACTTACCTTCAAACTTTTTTTCATAATTAAATCATAGCTCCCAACATTCTGAATCTCGAAAGTGGGACAAAATAATCCCGTTCCTGTACCGCCCAAACTGTGGCCAGTTACCCCCAAACTCTGCCCACAAATGGCCATATTTGGTCAACCCCCACCCACTTTCCCATTAAGCACCACCCCTTTTGCAGGCTGCGAATCGGGACGTCCTGCCCAAGATAGGAACTGTAGAGAGGTATGATTAAATGTACTGAACAACTGCATAGTACGCAGTTAGTAAATGAACGTGTCTGTTGTCTAATAATTAAAACTGTCACAATAATCATAGGCGGCAGGGCAGGTGTTCAGGGAGGGTAAATGGGACAACTGCCCCCAAGTCTAACAAGGATTAGTGTTTCTTAGAAACGGATTTAAACAGGACAGTCCCAATTGTAGGGCTCTGTCCCGTTGGTCTACCTGGGAACAGGTTTGTCTCTCGGGTGGGAATGTTGGGGTGGGAAGTGCTAGGAAGCCCTCTTAGGGGGCGTGGCTACACCGCAGTTGCGACATGGCCACGCCCCCCTCCCCTGCTGGGTGGACAGATATATTGGGAGGTATGATACATAGATAATATGAATATTTGTTTTGATGCAAAAAAATCCCAAAAACATTCGCTACTAGGTACTGTATAATATGCCCGCAAAACACTATAATATTTGCACGATCAATGCAAAATGCACCTATCTGATTCAGAAGTAAATTCTCTATCAGAAGCAGCTAACCAGTGCTGGCCACAGTCATCATCAGCGTGCATTCACATCTGCCCTCTAGTACGTACCTTCGACGGCCTACGCTACATTTTCTTTTCCCTCCCAAACAGGAGGCGTGCACTCTCGTCCCTCCCCTGCTCCACCTCTCCAATCAGAAGGAGGCGTGCACGCTCGTCCCTCCCCTGCTCCACCTCTCCAATCGGAAGGAGGCGTGCACGCTCGTCCCTCCCCTGCTCCACCTCTCCAATCGGAAGGAGGCGTGCACTCTCGTCCCTCCCCTGTTCCATCTCTCCAATCGGAAGGAGGCATGCACGCTCGTCCCTCCCCTGCTCCACCTCTCCAATCGGAAGGAGGCGTGCACTCTCGTCACTCCCCTGTTCCATCTCTCCAATCGGAAGGAGGCATGCACTCTCTTCCCTCCCCTGTTCCACCCCTCCAATTGGAAGGAGGCATGCACTCTCTTCCCTCCCCTGTTCCACCCCTCCAATTGGAAGGAAACGTACAGTCTCTTTGTGGGCATGTGCAGTGCAAATTTCAACTCCGCATCATGCCCTGTGCGTATAAACCGCCCTTAAAAAGCCCTGAAACGACTAACGGATTCAGTAAAATTAATTGAATAGTAGCCGACTTGTTTTCATTGGATCGGTTAGTGTAGGCTGTAGGGGAGACCCTACCGGGACTCTTTACAACTTCCTAAAATAATACTAAATAAAAAGCAAAGTGAACCTTCTAGGAAAGTGGAGGTAATGTAGTGACTAATGACTTGCATGGGGTAGCTGTTTCCAGAAGGTTAGGGACCCGGGCCTAAAAATTTCATAAAGGAGCCTTGGGCATCTAGTTATCTCCTTATGATCAAAGAATACCTTATTTATTGTCGCTAACTAGCATATGCTCACAGGGTCATGCTGAAATCCTGGACTGCAAGAGGCACGTTAATAAAATATAAATAAAACAAACACTGTGCCAGGAACACAGTTCTCTGTATTCCCACAGGTTACAACAGTGGTCTCGCTACTTACATCTTCTTTTCCTTACCATGATTGGCATCTTCTCTATTAGAATAGTTGTTTTTCACTGTGTTGGTTCCAGCGTAATCCCCAGGGTTCCAGCAGGTGCATATGTAATTCTGCAGTGTTTTACCTTTCAATGCAGTAACAAGACAGGATTCCCATAGTAGCTGACATAATGGATATTACGAGCTGTTCTCTGCCCTTGGTGAGCGGAGGAAGCTGCATCACGTGCTCCCTAATAGACGTTCTCCGTTCAGGCTCGGCGCTGCAATCTCTACATTGAGTAATCTCCGAAGGACCTTATGGGTCAAGTTGGTTCAAGAGCTTGTGTAGAGTTTATATCGGGGCTGTGCTGGCAGAAGTGGATGGAAAGTGCACATACAAGAGAATTAATGTCGGTCAGCTGCCATTGTAGCTGCCCTTACTATATAAACTCCTTTCTATTCAGTAATTTATCACCGGTTCTGTAGTATAAGCGCTGCGGGCAGGAGAGTCCATAAGCAAGATCTTGACTGCTGCGGTCTACAGGTGACCCATGCCAGAAAGCTCAGCGGAAGATATAAAATGTAAAATTAAATCCCTATCTATTATTGTAACTAAAAATGATACAACCAGAAAGGTACGAATGTTATACTGGAAAAAAGGGTAGATGTTGGTTTAGGGCAGTGTTGGCTAACCTGTGACACTCCAGGTGTTGTGAAACTACAAATCCCAGCATGCTTTGCCAATATATAGCAGCTTATTGCTGGAAGGGTATGCTGGGACTTGTAGTATCACAACACCTGGAATGTCACAGGTTAGCCAACACTGGTTTAGGGAATGCCTCTATAGCTGGGGGTCTCCAGCAAATGCCCTTATGGTCCTGATGTAAAACCGGTCCTTGGTCTACTTTGTGAAGTGCGACAAGTGACACACTGTGGAACACAAACAAATAGGAGTCACTGGGGCAAACGCAGGATTTGTAGAGGGGGGTTTCCACACCATGCCGCCAGTGGGCGTGACCAGCATGCATGGGGGTGTGGCTATAATTTTAGACAGTGCTTGGCTGCTCTCCAACTCTTCCTATCCCCATAATATACATGGGCAATGCTGCGAGCACTACTGTTAGGTGCACGCAGCTCTCCCTTTTCAAGCAGAGCCGTGCGAAGCGGGATCAGGGTCCAGCCACCTCAATTATCCAGTGCCCCAGGCTTGGAGGGGGGTTTCCAGATACTAGGAACCCCCCCCCCCCCCCTCGGTTTGCCTATGAGTTAGAGCCACTCAATAATCAGATCTAGGCAGGCAATGAAACACCGTATAACATTTAGCAGTGGGGCAAAATGTCCTCAGTGTCTATCCAGCATGCTCTCTCGGTAATACACAGGTACTCATACTGCAGTAACAATTAAAGAAAACGCACACGCCCACACAGCAATTAGTAAGGCTGGGTACACACTACAGGCTTTTCAGCCAATTATCGTGCCAATCACACGATAAACAACTGATAAACTGCCTGATATTGCATTACCGTGTACACAAACTATAAAAGAATGGTCGTTCCAAAGCACATCGTATCATCAACATCAACATTTATTTATATAGCGCTGGCAAATTCCATAGCGATTTACAATTGGTTTTGTTTGATTTTTAAACCGGACGGAAAATGTTGTTCAACATTGGAACAATGTTGTTCCAATCCTGCAGTGTGTCTGCACTCAGGACCGGCAGTGTCCATAGATCTCTATGCAGTGTGTCTGCACTCAGGACCGGCAGTGTCCATAGATCTCTATGCAGTGTGTCTGCACTCAGGACCGGCAGTGTCCATAGATCTCTATGCAGTGTGTCTGCACTCAGGACCGGCAGTGTCCATAGATCTCTATGCAGTGTGTCTGCACTCAGGACCGGCAGTGTCCATAGATCTCTATGCAGTGTGTCTGCACTCAGGACCGGCAGTGTCCATAGATCTCTATGCAGTGTGTCTGCACTCAGGACCGGCAGTGTCCATAGATCTCTATGCAGTGTGTCTGCACTCAGGACCGGCAGTGTCCATAGATCTCTATGCAGTGTGTCTGCACTCAGGACCGGCAGTGTCCATAGACTCAGGACCGGCAGCGTCCATAGATCTCTATGCAGTGTGTCTGCACTCAGGACCGGCAGCGTCCATAGATCTCTATGCAGTGTGTCTGCACTCAGGACCGGCAGCGTCCATAGATCTCTATGCAGTGTGTCTGCACTCAGGACCGGCAGTGTCCATAGATCTCTATGCAGTGTGTCTGCACTCAGGACCGGCAGTGTCCATAGATCTCTATGCAGTGTGTCTGCACTCAGGACCGGCAGTGTCCATAGATCTCTATGCAGTGTGTCTGCACTCAGGACCGGCAGTGTCCATAGATCTCTATGCAGTGTGTCTGCACTCAGGACCGGCAGTGTCCATAGATCTCTATGCAGTGTGTCTGCACTCAGGACCGGCAGTGTCCATAGATCTCTATGCAGTGTGTCTGCACTCAGGACCGGCAGTGTCCATAGATCTCTATGCAGTGTGTCTGCACTCAGGACCGGCAGCTGTCCATAGATCTCTATGCAGTGTGTCTGCACTCAGGACCGGCAGTGTCCATAGATCTCTATGCAGTGTGTCTGCACTCAGGACCGGCAGTGTCCATAGATCTCTATGCAGTGTGTCTGCACTCAGGACCGGCAGTGTCCATAGATCTCTATGCAGTGTGTCTGCACTCAGGACCGGCAGTGTCCATAGATCTCTATGCAGTGTGTCTGCACTCAGGACCGGCAGTGTCCATAGATCTCTATGCAGTGTGTCTGCACTCAGGACCGGCAGTGTCCATAGATCTCTATGCAGTGTGTCTGCACTCAGGACCGGCAGTGTCCATAGATCTCTATGCAGTGTGTCTGCACTCAGGACCGGCAGTGTCCCATAAGATCATCTCTATGCAGTGTGTCTGCACTCAGGACCGGCAGTGTCCATAGATCTCTATGCAGTGTGTCTGCACTCAGGACCGGCAGTGTCCATAGATCTCTATGCAGTGTGTCTGCACTCAGGACCGGCAGTGTCCATAGATCTCTATGCAGTGTGTCTGCACTCAGGACCGGCAGTGTCCATAGATCTCTATGCAGTGTGTCTGCACTCAGGACCGGCAGTGTCCATAGATCTCTATGCAGTGTGTCTGCACTCAGGACCGGCAGTGTCCATAGATCTCTATGCAGTGTGTCTGCACTCAGGACCGGCAGTGTCCATAGATCTCTATGCAGTGTGTCTGCACTCAGGACCGGCAGTGTCCATAGATCTCTATGCAGGGTGTCTGCACTCAGGACCGGCAGTGTCCATAGATCTCTATGCAGTGTGTCTGCACTCAGGACCGGCAGTGTCCATAGATCTCTATGCAGTGTGTCTGCACTCAGGACCGGCAGTGTCCATAGATCTCTATGCAGTGTGTCTGCACTCAGGACCGGCAGTGTCCATAGATCTCTATGGAGTGTGCAGAGTCATAATTTTTTCAGCCGATGGTTATGACAGATGAAGAGCACAGATCCAACGGTAAAATCTTGTAAAATATGTATAGTGTGTACACATGATTGGCTGCTGATCGGGACTTTCAGTCGTTAGTAAAGTCAGTAATAATATGGCATCAGGAGATATTTTCTGTAGTGTGTGCCCAGCTGTAGGCTGTCAGTGCAAGATTTTTTAGTTAGTTTAGGAGCGGGGTTTTCCAGGGCTCGAAATTGAAATAAATACCTGTAGCGGTACACTTCGTAATGCTGCGGTATGCAGCAATACAACATGTTACTTACCATCCACTAGCCACCAATATTAAACAGACCTGTAAGTATTTCATGGCTCTCAGTCAGGGGCGCACGCGGGGGGGGGGGGGACGAACTGGAGCTAAACACTGCAGCAGTGAACTGTACAGCAGCCGCGGCGCTGTCTAAGAAGCATCTGCGGCGGTGCGGTGCTGTATTGCACTGTCGCTGTATAGTTCAGCATCGCCAAAATGGAGCTGCTGCGCATGCGCGGCAGCTCGCTCACGCTCTATATATTATTATTTTTTTTGGGGGGGGGGGGGGGGGGGGGGGAAGAAAACCCCCTCTAAAAAAATCCCGCGTTTGCCCCTGTCAGTGTATACCTGTATAAAATACAGACACAAACACCGTCATGTAGCTGCACCTATAAGAGGCACTTGCGCTAATGTGAAGCGGTTTCAGAACCAGCTAAAGAATGAAAAGAGAAGTTAATGTCAAGCTGGTTCCTAGGCTGTATTTCCCCAAATACTGGTTCGGTTCACAAATAAAAAAAAAAAGCCACCTCAGTGATGTCACTAGTCACTTGCGGCTTTCTCAAATATCAGTTTCGGCTGATAAAACGGCTGCGTGTAAGAAACTAGGGCCCTTCTGGAGCCAATACGTGAACTTTAAAACACTACGAAGAAAGAAAAAAACAAGTATAAACCCGCCTAACGGAATCTTGAAGGCCACTGGTGCAGATATTTATCACATCGACAGGACTTGTAATAAAACACGACACATCATGTGGATTAAGTTGAGCTGTAGAATACAGAGAGCCTGACAATATGTAGCTCTGATTTCACAGGCTGCTGCATTTTCTACGGCTCACCCCCCCCTCCTCTCCTCCTCCTTCCAGGCTCTCTCTTATAAGCTCGTTCCCTTGGCCTTGGAAGGTATGAAATATTACAGAGAGGCTACAGGAATTGTTCCCCAAGGCTCTGCTCCTGATGGCACGTGTAGAGACATATAAAAAACAAACACTATCAGTAACCTGTCGCCGCGGCCGGCTACGAGCCTGGAGCTTTCTTCCCTGCTGGGGCAGTTACTCACAATAGATTTCTCCCTGCACTAAGCACTGTGTATCTTGCACTAACATTATAATGATTTATAAACCCCATTTCTGCTGTGAAACTAATACATCAAGGCGAGGAGAAGACAAAAAGCAGCTGGAGCAATATATCGAGGCGCAAGACCAAAAAAAACAAAAAAACAAGACAAAAACCTAAAACACACAAATGATAAACTAGTCGCTGACAGGTCAGTATTGCCTCTCACTGTAATTAACTAGGAGACAATAAATAAATATTTTATTTCAAACTTCACCCCCCACCCTTCTACTAGTAAACGTCGAAATTCATTTTGGAATTGGGTCGTGCCGCACAGGAAGGATTAGGAAATTTTACATTTCAGAACGTGGAGGGGATTGTGTAGGTTCTGATCATTTGGATCTAGGAAATAAAGTTTTTTTATGCTTAAAATAATTTCTTTTTTTGCCAACATGCTCTCAATTAGTTGAGATGTCCTATGTCAGGGACCGGTAGAGATTGGTGGAACACTCCACCGCTTCTTCACACCTTGTTCATACTTGCCAACTCTCTCAATGTCCGGGAGATTCCCGAAATTCAGGTCGGTCTCAGACTCCCGGGAGAGCTGGCAAATGCGGGGCCAAAATGCCGCATTTGGCCGCGTCCCACCCCCTAGACACGCCCCTCTCCCGGATACACCTTACCAAAAGTAGGCAAGTATGACCGTGTTGGACCAGGCCCCCACGTGTCTATTTCAAACACTGACACTGTATAGATAGAAAGCTCCCCTCTTTAAGCCGGTGTGACAATCTGAATCAGTGCGGTTTAAACAGTTCCTCGTTGTCGCGTTGGGACAACATGGTAGTGAAGTGCTGGCGGGTGAGCTGTTCTGATTTTCAGAGGCCCTTATAATGGAAGGATGCAGTAATTTTGTCATTGCTGAAGCGGTTGAAAGTCAGACAGTCGACACCAAAATGTGACAGTCTGTCTGACGACAGGGTTAAAATGTAGACATTGCGAATGTCAACTGGTAGTAAAGTCGACAGTCACAATGTCGACATTTAAACAGCAATCTCAGAGACAGCTGGTGGATACGCCAGCAGAATACAGCCAGCAGAATCGCCGGCACAATTACTGTAATATACACCAATTAAAAACAAATAGAAAAAAACAAAACAAACAACCAACAAAAAACAGTCTGACCACCTCCCCTCCCCAAACAGTTTAATCCTAGTGCTGCCATCCCTAGGGCTAATCTGCTAGTCCCAGGGTTGTTGGTACTTGGGGTTCCCCATGTGTCCTGGCAGCCATGGGTATGCTGGTGCTTGTAGTACTACAAATGGTTAATGGCAGCCTAGGCTTGTAGGGACCTGTGGTGCACCAAGCCAAAATGGTGTCATTACCATCAAATACTTTTTTTATTACCCCTGAGGGGTGTGTGAAGAGTCCTAGGCGCTTTTTTTTTTCCTCGCGGACCCCATCTCCCTCAGGAATCCAGCTCCTGGATTGGCTGTCATTATGCTAGGGGGACTCCATGCTGCGGATTCCCCTGCTACAGTCCCACCATTCCCGGGTGGTAAAGCCTAGTGCTGGTATGAGTAAAATCGGGAGAACCCCACACTTTACGGGGGATTTTTTTTTTTTTTTTAAATGCATTCAAGTGTCATTATTATGTGTGTTTCTCAGCGGGTCCCAGCTGTGTTGTGCCGGCAAATCCACCAGCTGTGTTGTCGACATAATGACCCTGTCCACAGATCGTACCCAACCCGTACTGGAACTCCCAGAATTCTGCTAGCTGGGGGCAGGTGCAAGCTAGCTAACAACATTATAGATGGAATCATCCTTTAAGAAACACATATTTTGGCAACAGAAGATACGATACATAGTTTATGGTATATACTCTGCTATTGTACATATGGGTGTCCTGGTGTCCACCATCGTTGCAACACAGATTTACCCACAAGGCTTCAGGAGTCACAGCAATGATTATGGCTATTCCTGGTTATTGGCTGTAGTGACAGTATGACATATCACAGCCGGGACAGTCCCAATTTGAGGGTTGTGCCCGATGTCCAGCCCGGGGACACCTTTGCCCCGGAGATTGTAAAGTTGGTAGGTATGACAGCAGAGCGGAGGTGGACTAGTGCCGAGAGCACCACCGACAGGTAATAAATGATTATTTTGAAGGTGGTTGAAAATCAATAAGAGTTGGCCTAGTGCTTCCAAAGTGCTAGACATGTCCCTGAGCTGTGACCACACCCCCATTGTGACATGGCCACGCCCCTTCAGCTGTATGCCCCAATTTGTAGCCATAGACTACCCATCACCCTGAAGTACCTTCCCTCTTCCTCTATAGGGTTTGGCTTTACTTTATTGGCCTTGTACATGTTTTCTCAGGTTTGTTTACCAAATTTTGTTTTCTATCTAGCTCCCTTCTGTGCTTTTCAGCCATGTCTTTAGATTGCTATGATAATACTGTTGTATACAGAGAGCAATTATGCGTCATATCCAGAATTAATTCTGCCTGGTGATAAATGAACACAGCTAAAAAGCACAGACATAAGCCACAAGAGGGGGGATGGACACGTTTAGTAAAGGTCGCACAAAGGTGTGTACAAATCAATAAATTTAAGTAATCGAGAAGGTGGAAAACCTTTTTAAAACAACGGGAACTTTATTGACGCGAATTACATTTATCCAGTATTGCATTTCTTTTTCCAACCCCACCAAATAAAATCAGAATAGTTTTTTGTTGCTGCCCAGAGAACAACCCTAATCTGGTGTCTGTACTTCATTAATGGATAGGGAAGCAGGGGCAAACGCAGGATTGGTAGAGGGGGGTTTCCACACCACGCCACCAGTGGGTGTGACCAGCATGCATGGGGGCGTGGCTATAATTTTAGACAGTGTTTGGCTGCTCTCCAACTCTTCCTATCCCCATAATATACATGGGCAATGCTGCGTGCACTACTGTTAGGTGCACGCAGCTCTCTCTTTTCGAGCAGAGCAGTATGAAGCGAGGGCAGGGTTCAGCCACCTCAATTATACAGTGCCCCAGGCTTGGAGGGGGGTTTCCAGGCACTAGGAAACCTCCCCTCGGTTTGCCTATGGGAAGGGTCAGGAGTTGACACAAGTACCTGAGCCCCACATCACCTACTTCGGTCTACATGAAGCGTAGGAAGACGCGTGTCACTGAAGGCTTGTAGGATAAGCAAACATGGCAAATGGAAGCCAAGCGAACCACATTAAAAAAAAAAGTAAAAAAACAAACAAGCAATGAGATCGCTGAAAGGTTCCGTTTACGCCCCATCACTGGTAGCAATAATAATACTTTAGGTCAAGACTTCTTAGCAGAAAAAAAAAAAACAATCTTTTTTTTTTTTTTTCCAAAAGAGTCTGTGCTCAGCGTTCCAGAGACACAACCGATTCCCCAGGTGGCCTAATTTGTTATGTTGCCGGTTCTTAAATGGCAGAACAATAAAGCAGAGTCTATTGTTAGCTCAAACGAGCCTGATGATTTGCATCTGGTCATGGGTTACTGTTCGGCTGCCTTCTTCATTTAGGCTGAGCAAGCTGGATCATCACAGTGAAAAAAAATAATAATAAAAAAAAAAATAAAAAAAAAAAAAGACAGCCCCCTCCCATGGGTAATTGGGGAGAGAAGACCCCACCTCTCGTCTGGTGGATACGCAGGTTATTCCTACACAAACTCATAAAAACAGCTGCACTCTGCTAAATTGGTTTGCAGAATAAACTCTGATAATTTATTATGCCTCTTAATTCGCATAAACTTAGGCGTATATTATTTTATTCATTCTTCGGCAGAGGAGACGCTGCTGGGGAAGGCAGTCCTTCCGAATAACCTACTTATTAGCATCATAATTTATGACCGTGCGCTGCTGTAAGAGGAGAGGGAAGAAAAGAGGAAAAAAAGAAAAACCCTACAAAGATGAAGATGAGACTAATAAAGTCTTAACAATCCTTTGGTAATGCGTAGGCATCAATTTGCGGTGTATAGCGGAGATTTCCGGTTGTACTATGTTGCCATCAGTGACCTCGGCCATCTATGGAGGAAAGACGCATATTGGCTTCAGGGGGCGGGGAGGCCTAGGCGAAAGAGCCCAAAAATGCACGACATCAAATAAAAACAAAAAACAAAACACAATACCATCATCAGCTATTTATATAGCGCCACTAATTCCGCAGCGCTTGTGAAAGTCAAATAATTGGATGAAGTAAACTAAATTAATATTGTTTTACCACGTGATTGCGATTAGTATGTCACGTGTTATGACGCAATCGCACCGATTAATAACACACAGATTTACATTCGCACTTACACACACACACTAATATATATATATATATATATATATATATATATATATATATATATATATATATATATATATATATATATATATATATATATATATTATAATACACATTTGTTAAGCTTCCAATTCACATTTATTTATTAGTAAAATGTATTAGAGATTTAAACTATAGTAAAAGGTATTAATGGTTCAGGTGCCCTAAAAGGTAAAGAGAGTTTAGTCTCATATTAAAGCTTAATTCACCAGCACTAACCCGGTTTCGACAGAATAACGCTCGCATCTAGTGGTCGCAAGTTATGAACAATATGATATTAATACTCAAAAGTACTTTGTTTGTGGGTCAGTTTGAACTGTTTATTTGGCGGGGAGACATGTAGACAACAGTTGGGGGAAGTTGCCCCCCCCACCCTTTGTTGAAGATCAAATCAACTGACCTATGACCAGCAGACAACTGGAACATCGTTAACCCTGGACCAGTGTTATCTGTGTACATAGTGACATCATCAGTGTTTTTTTGCAAACTGAAGCTGTATATAAACTTCCCTGGGCCATTGT